>NC_088412.1:31936098-32028598 GCF_034236695.1 Oncorhynchus nerka
CTCTCCCCCTCAATCCCTCTCAATCACGCTCACCCTCTCAATCACTCTCTCCCTCTCAATCCCTCTCTCCCTCTCTCCCTCTCAATCCCTCTCTCCCTCTCTCCAGTTCAAACTATAAATCCATTTTGGTGTAGAGGCGGGTATTTCTCCAGAGTCCAGTAGCAGTGATTGTTAAGACAGACAGCATTATACATGAAGTACCTCTGAACTGTAGCAAGTGGTGTTTTTACGGTTTCAAGTTTGTGTGTGTTTTGTTTTTCCAAAGTAGAAATCCATGTTTTTACTGGACAAGAAAGGTTTGCAACTCTCTCTCATCACACACACACACACACACACACACACACACACACACACACACACACACACACACACACACACACACACACACACACACACACACACACACACACACACACACACACACACACACACACACACCTCGGAGCTGTTTTATTATGATCGTAAAGCTGAGAGATGGAGTATGAGGCAACTCCCACCAGACAGCCTCCATTTTATTTGTTCTGTTTCTTTACATCCTCCAAATCCTATATTCTGTCTGAGTTGTTTAATTCCTAGTGGAGGGCTGGGGTTGACCTCTCACCCCTGGCCTTAGTGAAGTCAGCAGCTCTCACTCCGGAAACCCAGTGACTCAGGACGTTTCACTGTTGCTTAGTAACAGACCAGAGTGGCCTAAAAACACATTTATATCCAGAACACTGCTCTCTGTGTCTCTGTGTATGTGAGAGCTTTTGGTGTTGAAGCAATAATTGTGTTGTTGTTTATGTAACGTACTGTGTATGATAATCAAACCTCTCAGTCGCTCTGTCACTCCTCCCGCTCCTGGGGATAGAGTGACAGTATGGACACGCTACAGCTCTTCTCTCTCACCACTATCTGCAAAACACATATTCATCACTTAGAAATTATAGAACCCACTGCAGCGACTGTGTGTGTGTGTGTGTGTGTGTGTGTGTGTGTGTGTGTGTGTGTGTGTGTGTGTGTGTGTGTGTGTGTGTGTGTGTGTGTGTGTGTGTGTGTGTGTGCCCACTGCAGTGTGTATCTGTGCATAATTTCCATTAATCAGCTGAGTTAAAGATCGTAATGAGTTGTTATCAAAATGCAAATTGAGCCAATGACAACCACTGATAAAAGAGGCAGTGAGATAAAAGTATCTGTGGACATAATTTCCAAAGATTAATCAGATAAAAGAGGCTGAGTTAAAGATAAAAGAGGCTGTACAAAGATAAAAGAGAGTTGTTATCAAAATAAAAGCAAATTGAGCCAATGATAAAAGAGGCAACAAACACAGTCTACAAAGATAAAAGAGGCAAAGATAAAAGAGGCTAGGACACGCACACACAGTCTACAAAGATAAAAGAGGCTAGGACACGCACACACAGTCTACAAAGATAAAAGAGGCTAGGACACGCACACACAGCATACTGAAATAGTCTGGTGACAGACTGGTGACAGACAGCCCTGTAATATAGGTATAGTCTGTGATTATAGGGAGAGAAACTAAGGGTGTCTGCGTCTGTGAGTTGTCAGACAGACAACAACTGAAGTTGATATAGGTGTGTGACACCTTTCATTGTTGTGCATAGAGATTCTTAGTCTTTGTTTTATTTTGTGTGTGTGTGTGTGTGTGTGTGTGTGTGTGTGTGTGTGTGTGTGTGTGTGTGTGTGTGTGTGTGTGTGTGTGTGTGTGTGTGTGTGTGTGTGTGTGTGTGTGTGTGTGTGTGTTGTTTGTCTGCAGTAACAGGGAAGGTGAGATTTAATAGGTGTGACATCCCATTATGTTTAATCTCAACCTCTGATCCCACTTCCTCTTCCTGTCTGACACTTCCTGTCGCCAGGAGATGTCTCTGTTTAAATAACCTCTGTGGTGGTGATGTTTGCTGCCCACGGTGCTTAATGGGATGCAGAGTTTGGCCTTGAACCTCTGGGCTGTTATTGATATATAATAATAGGAACATTTTCTATCCGATACACAGACTGACACAGGCAGTCATTCAGGCAGGCAGGCAGACAGGCAGACAGGCAGACAGGCAGACATACAGACAGACAAACACCCATCACACAGTAGTCGTACCGTCCCCCTCCCACTGAGACTCTATTCCCTAGATTGACAGTTACATTGTGTTGTAGAGGGCTGCTGTGAATTAGCATACTGCCATGGTGATTTCACACTCTGTAACTTGTATTTGACCCTCTCTTGAAGAACATAGGCTTGTGTGTGTGTGTGTGTGTGTGTGTGTGTGTGTGTGTGTGTGTGTGTGTGTGTGTGTGTGTGTGTGTGTGTGTGTGTGTGCGCATGAGCAGTTCTGATGCGAGGGATGAAATATAACACTTGTAAATGTCGCTTTGAGGAGTAAGCGTTCCCGAAGGAATCTTGTTCATTTCCCCATTTCTGCTCCAGGAGATACAGATGACATCGCTTGTGTGTGTGTGTGTGTGTGTGTGTGTGTGTGCGCTTGTGTGTCATACAGAGTGAGTTTTTGTGTGTGCGTGTGTGTGTGTGTGTGTGTGTGTGTGTGTGTGTGTGTGTGTGTGTGTGTGTGTGTGTGTGTGTGCGTGAGAGAGAGGGAAAAGATAGATAGAAAGGCAGATAGAAACATGGAAAGGCTATGAAACCACTGTAACATTACTGAACCAGTAACCCAACTGCACTTTCTCGTAAAATGAGAAATTTAGAGGTGATATTAAAAAGTTCGCAAAACCTGATGAGGCCAAGCTGCCCATCCTAGTAGCCATTTACAGCAGTGGGCTAAATCAGGGTCACACAGAGTGCTTCTTGTTAGTCTTAAACAAATTTACTTTGAAACAAAAGTACACACTTCATACACATGGTTATGGGCTTAGAAACAGTAAACACCTGTACCATGTCAGATATTAAGCGGAAATGTATTCAATTTTGAATTTGCATCCCAATATTCCACTTTATACACATCACATAAGACTGAAATACATCAAAACCGTTTGACATAGAAACATCCATTTTTAACTCATGTTTATTAATTACGAGATTATGAAAGAGATGAATAACATTCCACCCATGATTCCACTGATCATTTGACTACAGGATTGGGTTATGAGTAGGGTTGTACACTGGCAGCATCCTTACCTACTGAAGCTGTGTATAGACCGTCTGGTCTCATAGCTTGTCTCTGTAATGTGATTTGCTGCCTGCTGATTGGATTACATCACTGACATCCATGTCTATACTATAAAAGCCGTGTCCACTAACACACTCACACATGCCAAGCACGTAATCACACACACACACACACACACACACACACACACACACACACACACACACACACACACACACACACACACACACACACACACACACACACACACACACACACACACACACATGAATGCACACAAACATAAACACAGGTGCAGGCTCATACTAAAAAGATAGTTGAATGGCGTCATCTGGGTTGGGTGTGTGTGGTGTGTGTGATGTGTGTGTGAATGCGAAACACATCTGGGTCTGAACTAAGTGGTTCAGTGTATGAGGAAGCTGACGTCAAAGCCTTACCTCGTCTCAAACAGAACTGAATACACTACAGTTCTCAAGCTAGCGATGTGTTTATCTGAATAGGGTTAGTGAGCGTGGCTCATGTTCACTATCCGTAACAGGGACCGTGAACAATGAAAAGTGTATCTGAATAAATTTAGCGACTGCTTCGGTAATCATGACGTTTGTTTCTTGTGATTGTTGACATCAATGCTAACTCGGGTTCCCAAACGTGATCACTCCCCAGGAGGATGAGAGGAGCCTCACTCACACGCCAGGCCTCGCTCTGTCCACATAATGAAATGTCTCTTTATAATCTTCTCTTTTAACCAAGAATCAGAAGATATTCATTCCGCTAGGGAGATTTCCATGTCATATGCAGCAGCAAAGCTTTAAGTAAGTGTGTGTGTGTGTGTGTGTGTGTGTGTGTGTGTGTGTGTGTGTGTGTGTGTGTGTGTGTGTGTGTGTGTGTGTGTGTGTGTGTGTGTGTTAAAGTTAATGCTATGCATGAGCTAAAACTGCCTTTCCTCATCAGAGAGACTGGGGAGCATAAGTCCATCCTGCTTAAATGATTCACTCTCTGTGTGGGTGTGCATGGGGTGTGCATGGGTGTGTGTAGAGGTGGGGGTGTGTGTTTGTGTGTGTGTGTGTGTAGAGGTGTGGGGTGTTGGAGTGTGTGGGTGTGTGTGTTTGTTTGAGAGTGTGTGGGGGTTGCGTGGGTGTGTGTGAGGGGGTTGTGTGGGAGTGTGTGGGATTGTGTGGGTGTGTGTGAGGGGGTTGTGTGTGTTTGTGTGGGAGTGTGTGGGGTTGTGGGATTGTGTGTGTGTGTGTGTGTGTTATTCTCTTTATGAGCTACATCTACAGAGCTAGTCCATGCTAATGAACCAATTACAGTAAAGACTGTTCCTGAAGTTTACTTCCATTTGATAGTGAGAGGAGAGTAGTGGATAAAGCCTCTCTCTCACTTTCTCTCTCTCTCTCTCTCTCTCTCTCTCTCTCTCTCTCCCTCTCTCTCTCTCTCTCTCTCTCACTCTCTCTCTCTCTCTCTCTGTGATCTAGTAGAGTTGAGTAACTCATTGAGGTTTGCATCTCAATTCTGCAATGAATATTTAGGCATATTGTGTTCTTTGATATTTATCTACATCATTGGTGTGTGTGTATGTGTGCACCGTACATATGTGTGTCTGTTTTTGAAGGAGGGTACCTGTGTGTATGTTTCACTCCAAACTCCAGGCTGTTAGTCTGTCTCTGGATGATTGGCTGTGTTGCTATGGTGGCCAGAAAGGCCGATAATAACTCTGTAGCCAGAGAAGGCCAGAGAGAGATGGTCATTGATTTTACCACAGACAAATGTTGTGTGTGTGGATGTGTGTGCGTCTGTGTGTGATGCGTAAGTGCTAATGCCAGTGCACAGATGGGAAAGCAAATAACAGCATGATGAATGGAACAGCCAAGAGTTGATTCATTCCCAACAACACAGGACATGCACGCGCACACACACACACACACACACACACACACAACACTCCACATTCCATCCGACAGATGGTATAGGACTGTCTGCGTATCTCCAGGTGCAATGGTGCGGCTAATGCCTCTGCCCTGCATGAGCGATACAGAATACTATAAATATGTGAATGTATGCATTATCAGTAAGTGTGTGTGAATATCAGTATTTATCTTAGTTTGAGTATCTCTCTATTAGCTACCTCATTTCCACTCTTTGTTACCATGGGTAAACCAGCTGTAGTTTCTCAGTCTACCCTCCTACTTTACCTTCCTACTTCCAGAGCTCAGTGCTGGGCTGGAACCATCCTAAGAGGGTGTTGTTGTGTATGTATGTCTCTCTAGGGAGGACCGGACAGGCCAACCTTCTCTGGGTTTATTGATCACAGTGTATCCCAGCCTCCCTCAAGACCCACAGTGTCATTTATAGGGGATTAGCAGTGCAGTGTTGTGTTTCAGAGTGTGTATGTGTGTGTGGAGGAAGGGACAGATTTGATCCTCCCCCAGGCAAACCTGCTCTCTGACCAGGTCACAGCCAATCACAGCTGAGGTTATAGGTCAGGGCCATGGTGGATACTAAATCAGGCTCAGGGGAACTACGGTACCATGAAGGGGGTTAAAGGTGAAGTAATCTTATGTCTGGAATAATAGCAGATCTGAGGATGGGGGTTGGACAGATTTTGGGGGTTGGTAGCCTACCTAATGGTAAAACAAGAGGTCATGTTAGAAAGATAAGATGCGTTTATTTGGTGACTTGGGCTCACAGTAAGATTGGGGTCCTTTCCATTTTAATTCAGAGGTCTCTCTATTTAAATGCAAGTGAAGAATTAAACGGTTCTATTTATTTTCATAGTCCAGTCATGAATGAAATGTCAATAGATTTTCATAATTAATGCAGTTGAGATGGATTTGACCTCGACCCTGCTTAACATGCTATGGTCTCTGGCTCTCCCCCTCATTGCTGTAGCTACATTGTTATTACGAGTCCATCAACTGCAACGCTTAGAAAATATTTTGGGGGGTTTAAAAGCTGATGTCCTAATTATGTTGCAACAAGGACCACTTAGTGAAGCTGTAGGACACTTCTACAAGGAACTGAAGAGGAAAATGGACTCCGTGTGTGTGTGTGTGTGTGTGTGTGTGTGTGTGTGTGTGTGTGTGTGTGTGTGTGTGTGTGTGTGTGTGTGTGTGTGTGTGTGTGCGTCAGGCAGGTTTTAGCAGATTAATTATGTTTAATGTGTTGACTGTTTTACAGTGCACATGCCAAACTTAGTGGGATTTAACAACAGCTACTTCAAATGACCACTTGTCTTCTGCAGAGGGGTAAACATATGTGTAGTGTATTATTATATTATTATTATTAAACCTGTTAACATCGAAAGGAAAGCCTTCATCTACGGGTATTTATTGTGTGTGTGTGTGTGTGTGTGTGTGTGTGTGTGTGTGTGTGTGTGTGTGTGTGTGTGTGTGTGTGTGTGTGTGTGTGTGTGTGTGTGTGTGTGTGTGTGTGTGTGTGTGTGTGTGTGTGTGTGTGTGTGTGTGCCATATGAACAAGACCCTGACGACCCGTGTTAGCAGCCCAGACTTTAACTCAGTGGGCTAATGCTGTGTGGAGTCACGTAGTCACCCTGGGACATTTTAAACACGCACTGTAGAAGATTCAGGGAATTGCAGGGACCTCACAATACGATATTATCATCATACTTACAGTGGGGCAAATATGTATTTAGTCAGCCACCAATTGTGCAAGTTCTCCCACTTAAAAAGATGTTTGGAGTGTGACTGTTTGAGGTTGTGGACAGGTGTCTTTTATACTGATAACAAGTTCAAACAGGTGCCATTAATACAGGTAACGAGTGGAGGACAGAGGAGCCTCTTAAAGAAGAAGTTACAGGTCTGTGAGAGCCAGAAATCTTGCTTGTTTGTAGGTAACCAAATACTTATTTTCCAACATAATTTTAAAATAAATTCATAAAAAATCCTACAATATGATTTTCTATTATTTACTATTTACTATACTATTTCTATTACAGGCCTCTCTCATCTTTCTTAAGTAGGAGAACTTGCACAACTGGTGGCTGACTAAATACTTTTTCCCCCCACTGTATGTGCCGATACGATATGTATTGCGATTCTCACAATTCTATGTGTATTGCAATTTGATACTGCAATATTATTGTGATTTGATATTCCCAACATATTTATTCCCAACATATCTGTCTGCTGCATAGAGACAAGGGAGAGCATGAGAAAAGTCAGGGACATAAAAGTGCTGAAAACATGTTGGCTCACTATTTAAAAAGAAGATGGAGAACAAGCTATAGGATGAAAAATACTGGAGTTTGGTGTGGGTACAGCTGACTAGCGCTAAACATTTTGTTTTTTACAAATCGATACTTGGAGTAAAAATCAATGTCATATTGTCCACAGATAATATGTTACTGTACCGATTTCCCCGCCCATCACTAGTAGGAATGGATGGTAGGTTAAATGGTTATTTTAGCGTGAGTGTGTGTGCCAGCAGCATTATCAGGGGTGCCAGGCTGGTAGTGCAGTGATAAGGGCCGTGCGTGTGCATGACACTGCACAACGGTGGAAACGGCACGTTTCCTTGGTGTGTGTTTTATGACTCAGGGGAATGGCTTGGCACACTCTGCAGTTAACGTTTGGCGTTCGGCCATTTTCTTTCTGAGCATTCTGATTCTCTACAGTACCCGTGACACCTCACCCTGTGCATGGTGTGTGTGTCCTGTAATCTATGCATCTATTTTGTGTTTAATGGTCGTCTCTCTCTCTCTTTCTGCCCTTTGCTTCCCCTCTCTCTCTGCTGGGCCGGGGATCCAGGAGGAAGGAGAATCAGGTAAGTGCTTTAACATATCTACAGTACATCCTCCTGTGGTATAGTCCCAGTCGGTATGAGATGGAAAGTCCCAGCCAGAGTGTGAAAAACACCATGCCATTCGGGGGTGGGGAGGGGGGGTCTCTGCACTGAACATTTTTATGGGCCTAATAATAAAATGACCTTTTAATGTGGCATGAACCAGTAAAGATATTTCCATCGGACTGTCAAACAAATCCTTTCAAAAAGTAGGCTACCTGTGCATGTTCATCCAGTCCAAAATAACTCCAGCATCCAAACTGCATGTGTACTCCAGTGACGGTCGGTGCCGTTTAAGATGAGGGAGGACACCGCAGTGCCTTATGTCTATTGCAGCATGTTGGATGACCGTTATTAATATTCCATTCACCCAGTTCAATATAACAGTGATAGGTTCATTTTTATTTTTTATTATTTAAAAAAAAACTAAAACAAGTCAGTTAAGAACACATTCTTATTTAAAATGACGGCCTACCAAAAGGCAAAAGGCCTCCTGCGGGAACAGGGGCTGGGATTAAAAATTAAAAATTAAAAGTAAAGGACAAAACACACATCACGACAACAGAGATAACACAACAATACATAAAGAGAGACCTAAGACAACAACATAGCAAGGCAGTAACACATGACAACACAGCATGGTAGCAACACAACATAACAACAACATGGTAGCAACACAACATGGTAGCAGCCCAAAACATGGTACAAACATTATTAGGCACAGATAGAGACAACAATACATCACGCAAAGCAGTAAGAGTGTCCATGATTGAGTCTTTGAAAGAAGAGATTGAGATAAAACTGTCCAGCTTGAGTGTTTGTTGCAGCTCGTTCCAGTCGCTAGCTGCAGCGAACTGAAAAGAGAAGCGACCCAGGGATGTGTGTGCTTTGGGGACCTTTAACAGAACTGGCAGAACAGGTGTTGTATGTGGAGGATGAGGGCTACAGTAGATATCTCAGATAGGGGGAGTGAGGTCTTGCATCGGGTATACAGAGATGACCAGTTTACATTGGAGTATGGAGTGCAGTGATGTGTCCTTTTAAGGAGCATTGGTGGCAAATCTGATGGCCGAATGGTAAAGAACATCTAGCCCCTCGAGAGCACCCTTATCTGCCAATCTATAAATTACATTTCCGTAATTTAGCATGGGTAGGATGATCATCTGAATCAGGGTTAGTTTGGCAGCTGGGGTGAAAGAGGAGCGATTACGATAGAGGAAACCACGTCTAGATTTAACTTTAGCCTGCAGTTTTGATATGTGCTGAGAGAAGGACAGTGTACCACTTAGCCACACTCCCAAGTACTTGAATGAGGTGATTACCTCAAGCTCTAAACCCTCAGAGGTAGTAATCACACCTGTGGGGAGAGGGGCATTCTTCTTACCAAACCAAATTACCTTTGTTTTGGAGGTGTTCAGAACAAGGTTAAGGGTAGATAAAGCTTGTTGGACACTAAGAAAGCTTTGTTGTAGAGCATTTAACACAAAATCCGGGGAGGGGCTAGCTGAGTATAAGACTGTATCATCTGCATATAAATGGATAAGAGAGCTTCCTACTGCCTGAGCTATGTTGTTGATGTAAATTGAGAAGAGAATGGGGCCTAGGATCAAGCCTTGGGGTACTCCCTTGGTGACAGGCAGTGGCTGAGACAGCAGATTTTCTGACTTTATACACTGTATTCTTTAAGAGAGGTAGTTCGCAAACCAGGCCAAAGACCCCTCAGAGACATCAATACGCCTTAGCCGGCCCATAATGGAATGGTCTCCCGTATCAAAAGTCAATAAAAATAGCAGCACAACATTGCTTAGAATCAAGGGCAATGGTGACATCATTGAGGACCTTTAACGTTGCAGTGACATTTGCCTGATCGAGAGCCAGTCAGCCTGAGTATGTGTGTGCTGAGCCTTTCGCCAAATGCAATTCTTGAGGTGGAGTAATTCTGCAAGATCACGGTCGAACCAGGGGCTGAACCTGTTTTTAATTATAATTTTCTGAACCTGTTTTTAATTCTAATTTGTTTGTTAGCAATACCACTGAAGATGGTAACCTTTCGGGTTACAAGTCCAACGCTCTAACCACCTAGGATACCTGCCGCCCCTGTTCATTGACTACAGCGCAGCATTCAACAGCATAGTGCCCACAAAGCTCATCACTAAGCTAAGGACCCTGGGACTAAACACCTCCCTCTGCAACTGGATCCAGGACATCCAGACGGGCCGCCCCAAGGTGGTAAGGGTAGGCAACAACACATCTGACACTCTGATCCTCAACACTGAGGCCTCACAGGGGTGTGTTCTTAGTCCCCTCCTGTACTCCCTGTTCACCCACGACTGCATGACCAAACACTACTCCAACACCATCATTAAGTTTGCTGACGACACAACAGTGGTAGGCCTGATCACTGACAACGATGAGACAGCCAATAGGGAGGAAGTCAAAGAACTAGCAGTGTGGGGCCAGGACAACAACCTCTCCCTCAATGTGAGCAAGACAAAGGAGCTGATCATGAACTACAGAAAAAGGTGGGCTAAACAGGCCCCCATTAACATCAACGGGGCTGTCGTGGAGCAGGTCGAGAGTTTCAAGTTCCTGGTCCAAACATACCAAGACAGTTATGAAGAGGGCACGACAAAACCTTTTCCCTCTCAGGAGACTGAAAAGATTTGACATGGGTCCCCATATCCTCAAAAAGTTCTACAGCTGCACCATCGAGAGCATCCTGACCGGTTGCATCACCGCCTGATATGGCAACTGCTCGGCATCCGATTGTAAGGCGCTACAGAGGGTACTGCGTACGGCCCAATACATCACTGGGGCCAAGCTTCCTGGCATCCAGGACCTATATACTAGGCGGTGTCAGAGGATGGCCCAAAAAATTGTCAAAGACTCCAGTCATCCAAGTCATAGACTGTTCTCTCTGCTAACACACGGCAAGCAGTACCAGAGCCCAAACTCTAGGTTTAACAGGCTCGTTAACCACTTCTACCACTTCTACAATTAATCAAATGGCTACCCGGACTATTTACATTGACACCCCACCCCCCCCCTGTTTTTATTCTGCTGCTACTCGCTATTTATTATCTATGCGTAGACACTTTACCCCTACCTACATGTAGAAATGACCTTGACTAACCTGTTCCCCCGCACATTGACTTGGTACCGGTACCCCGTGTATACAGCCTAGTTATTATTATTATTATTTTATTGTGTTACTTTTTATTTTATTTTTTACTTGAGTTATTTTGTAAATATTTTCTTAACTCTATTTCACGGTATTCAGCGCACAATTTTATTTGATAGTCATAGCCAGCTAGCTAAAATAGCATCCCTCTGTTTGAGTAGGCTAAACTAGCTAGCTGCATTTGCAAGTGAAAAAAAGACAAAATCTCTCTCTATCTCTCTCTTGCTTCTCCTTCATTTTGGAATAAATGTGTTTGTTCAAAACTGTTCAACTATTGTCTTTCTCTCTCTTTGAGTCAACTACTCACCACATTTTATGCACTTTCTCTGATCCTTTGATTGGGTGGACAACCCGTCAGTTCATGCTGCAAGAGCTCTGATAGGTTGGAGGACGTCCTCCAGAAGTTGCAATAATTACTATGTTGGTCCATGGAAGGGGGTGAGAACCATGAGCCTCTTAAGTTTTGTATTGAAATCAATGTACCCAGAGGAGGACGGAAGCTAGCTGTCCTCCGGTTACACCATGGTTCTACCCTACTGAGTGCTGTTGAGGCTACTGTAGACCTTCGTTTTTTTATTTTATCTTTATTTAACTAGGCAAGTCAGTTAAGAACAGATTCTTATTTTCAATGATGGCCTAGGAACAGTGGGTCAACTGCCTGTTCAGGGGCAGAACGACAGATTTGTACCTTGTCAGCTCGGGGATTTGAACTTGCAACCTTTCGGTTACTAGTTCAACGCTCTAACCACTAGGCTACCCTGCCGCCCCACTAGGCTACCCTGCACTGTAAGTCGAACGATGCCTACGATCAAAACAGTGTCAATTATTTGGTGTCATGTATATTTAGTATAGTTTTATCTGAAAAGGATCATTTTTAAAATGTTGAAAATATATATTTTTATGAAATTCTCTGAGGATGGCCCTCCCCTTCTTCCTCTTAGGAGCCTTCACTGGTGTACTCATGCCAATTAATAGATGTTACAAAACACCAAGAAATTTGTCAAATGACATTCATCAGTTGCCATTGATTAGTCCTGCATTAACTGATGAGTCGTACTCACAAATTGAGCTTTTTTGTAGCCTGAAAAGTCATAATACCTGAAATGGGGCTTAAACTGTCCCGGGTAAAATGGGATGGTCACCCTAACACACACGGTAAACTTACTAGACTAGTCTACAAAGTGTATTACCATGAACTTCTAATAGGCCTACCGTTAGACAGTGTGTAGTGGTAAAACAATAGGTGGGTAAAGTCTGATTGCCGGTCACTAGGCCTATACCACTGCCGGTAGCCTACCATTTCAGCCAAGGCTGTTAAACACATGAACAGAAGAATATGTAGCCTTCATTCAATATAAGTTGAGTTGAATCACCCTAGTGATTTAAGTGTTTTACACCCTAGTGACACCATGAGTTGTCCATAATGCTTTGAGTCTTCCCAGATCGTGTGACAATAAACACTACCTTTCTTTCTTTACATGAATGACATTTATGACAGTGATATTTGTCATTATTAAGCATTTAACAATTGAGTTACAACAGTGAACTGAAACCCTGCATGAATCCTGGATCTTGGAGAACTCTGAAAATGCACTGTAAGTCGAACGATGCCTACGATACATTTCATGATGTTTCGCCGTGAAAACAGTTCTCATGGGCACACAAATCCCAAATAAGGTAGGCCTATACCTTTGCAAAATCAAATGCTTGCAACCGAAAGAGTATAGGCCTACTGTCATTAACATAGACTTGTTGGATGGAAAGAGTATAGGCCTACTGTCATTAACATAGACTTGTTGGATGGATTAGATGCACATTGGTGTCTAGCTGTAGGCTATTTGTCTGGTGATGATGGTTGACCATCATCACCTGAGCCAGAAATGAAAACACATTTTGACATAAAAGAATAAAGCTAAATAAATGGTCTATTACTTCTGGTCATGGATGGCACAGAGACCATCAATACCCGCTCACACCTGAAAAACAAAGCAATGAGCACTCTAAACAGCTGACTAACAAAACCAAACGATGATAAATCAACTGATAAATATAACGCATTAGAATAAAGGCTATTTTATTTTATTTGATCGAGGACGAAGAGCAAACAAATGATAAATAAGAGGACGTTCAAAGTTAAATCTATGCATAAAGGAGCTCAGATGAGGTCCAAATTCAGCACTATTGAGTGGACAGTGCCTCCACATAGAAATAGATGGTTTAAACCATGACAGAGATGTGGGGGTGTTTGTTTCATTGGAAGCGTTTATTCTGACTTCTCGAACTGATCTGAGCTTAATTGAATACTGCTGAATAACTCCAAACCTTCTGAAGCAGACCATAGACAGTAGTGTGTGTTTGTGTGCCTTCTGCTCTATGGTAACACTGTAACAGTCTCATTAGATGTAGATTCTAAAAGCACACTAATTAACAGCCTCATTAAGGCTGGAGCTGCTCTCCTGCAGAGACAGAGGAAAACACACACACACACACAAACCCTTAATGTGTTTGTGATGTGACTGGTTTTATCAGGACATTTGAAGGATAAATGCTAAATGACATAGAAATGTGTGACGGGATTTGAACACAGGTCATCTGCCTACCTCAAGACTTTGTTAGCCAAGGAAAGTCTATTAATAAAGGTTACTCATCATGTTAGTGTGGTTCATTAAACCACCCTAACTTGCCTGTGGGACTGTTCTCATGGGAAACAAGCCAGCTTTCTCTCCTCTTCCTCCTTCTCACCTCCTCCTCCCCCTTTCTTTCCGTTTACATCCCCCTTTCTCTGGAATCTCTGTTCTCCTGATTGGATGCATTACTTTAACGAAGGGAGGGGACCACCTCACACAGGTTTAACAACCAATCAGAGATGGGGACAGCTGTCCAATGACATTGAGTGTCTGTATTCCTAGCACCACAAAGATAGACACTGAATGATAGTCACTGATTGGCCAGAGGGTCCACTCACCTGATCTCCCAGGTGTGGACCAGTCCCTCATCAGAGAGGAAGAATGAGGGCTTCTCAAGTGGCGCAGCGTTCTAAGGCACTGCATCACAGTGCTAGAGAAGTCACTACAAACCCAGGTTCAATCCCTGACTGTATCACAACTGGCCATGATCAGGAGGGCAGTGCACAATTGGCCCAGTGTCATCTGGGTTAGGGGAGGGTTTGTCCCAGGAGTCGTTGTGGCTGGATGGGCACCTGCAGGCTGACCTCAGTTGTCAATTGAATGGTGTTTCCTCCAACACATCGGTACTTCTGGGTTAAGCAGATAGTTGTTAATGAACTGCAACTCCTGTGCCTGTTGGGGAGTTGCAATGATGAGACAAGTTCAAAAATGGGGTAAAAAAAAGAGAGGAAGAATGAGAACCAGAGATACCTTTTAATTCCTTCCCCACTGCACCGTCTCTCTGTCCCACAGTCACATAACGCAGACAAAATAAAAGACTGTAGGCCTTGAAAAGCCCCAGAGGATCGATGTCTGTGCTCCCATGTAGATTCACGCGTGCACGCACTCATACACACTCTTTCACACACACACACACACTTACACACTGGTTTGAGCAATGGCTGGAGCCTGGGAACAGGATCTGTGTTATTTCATGCTCTATAGTTGTGATTGATCAGAGGATGAAGTGATTAGTGGAAGAATCTTTCATGCTGTGCTCTCTTCTTCTTTTTCTATTCTCTCTACTTCATGGAACTAATGAGCAAGGTTATGACTTTGTCCTTGGATGTGTGTGTGTGTGTGTGTGTGTGTGTGTGTATGTGTGTGTGTGTGTGTATGTGTGTGTGTGTGTGTGTGTCTGCCTATGTGTCCGTGTGTGTGTGTGTGTGCGTGTCACAAATGTATCATGCCTATAGGGAGAACAGGGGCATGTGCCCACTTTTTTTATGTAATTTCTTTCAATAAAGTGTTGTTGTTGTTTCTCTGTAATACTACTATCCACCTAGCAATTTTCTGAAGTTGGCTTTAGATATCCCAGATAGGTTCCCAACCTCCCAACCTCATAACTAGCCACTAAGAAGCCTTTTCAGGCTATCAATCAAGTTAGAGTAGCTACATTGTCTAACTACAGGTATCTGCCAAAATAAAGGAAACACCAACATAAAGTGTCTTAATAGGGTGTTGGGCCACCATGAGCCAGAACAACTTCAATGTGCCTTGGCATAGATTCTACAAGTGTCTGGAACTCTATAGGAGGTATGTGACACCATTCTTCCTTGAGAAATGACATAATCTAGTGTTTTGTTGATGGTGGTGGAAAACGCTGTCTCAGGCGTCACTCCAGATTCTCCCCTAAGTGTTTAATTGGGTTGAGATCTGCTGACTGACACCGCCATGGTTTACATCATTTTCATACTCATCAAACCATTCAGTGACCACTCGTACCCTGTGGATGAGGGCATTGTCATCTTATAGGGCATAGTCATGGTAGCCAAAATAATGGCCTGCCCAGCATTTTCATACATGACCCCAAGCATGATGGGATGTTCATTTCTTAATTAACCCAGGAAACATGTGTTGAAGCACATGGAGATGATTGTGGACTACAGGAAAAGGAGGACCGAGCACGCCCCCATTCGCATCAATGGGGCTGCAGTGGAGCAGATTGAGAGCTTCAAGTTCCTTGGAGTCCACATCACCAACAGCCTATCATGGTCCAAACACACCAAGACAGTCGTGAAGAGGGCACAACAAAGTCTATTCCCCCTCAGGAGACTGAAAAGATTTGGCATGGGTCCTCAGATCCTCAAAAGGTTCTACAGCTGCACCATCACCGCCTGGTACGCCTGGTACGGCAACTGCTCGGCCTCTGACCGAAAGGTACTACAGAGGGTAGTGCGTATGGCCCAGTACATCTCTGGGGCCAAGCTTCCTGCCATCCAGGACCTCTACACCAGGCGGTGTCAGAGGATGGCCCTAAAAATTGTCAAAGACTCCAGCTACCTAAGTCGTAGACTGTTCTCTCTGCTACTGCACGGCAAGCGGTACCAGAGCGCCAAGTCAAGGTCCAAAAGCCTTAGCAGCTTCTACCCCCAAGCCATAAGACTCCTGAACAGCTAATCAAAGGGCTACCCAGAACCCTCTTTTACGCTGCTGCTACTCTCTGTTTATTATCTATGCATAGTCACTTTAATTCTACCTACATGCACATATTACCTCAATTACCTCGACTAACTGGTGCCCATCTACTGGTACCCCCTGTATATAGTCTCACTATTGACTCTGTACCGGTACCCCCTGTATATAGTCTCACTATTGACTCTGTACCGGTACCCCCTGTATATAGTCTCACTATTGACTCTGTACCGGTACCCCCTGTATATAGTCTCACTATTGACTCTGTACCGGTACCCCCTGTATATAGTCTCACTATTGACTCTGTACCGGTACCCCCTGTATATAGTCTCCACATTGACTCTGTACCGGTACCCCCTGTATATAGTCTCCACATTGACTCTGTACCGGTACCCCCTGTATATAGTCTCCACATTGACTCTGTACCGGTACCCCTGTATATATCCTCCACATTGACTCTGTACCGTACCCCCTGTATATAGTCTCCACATTGACTCTGTACACCCCTGTATATAGTCTCCACATTGACTCTGTACCGGTACCCCCTGTATATATCCTCCACATTGACTCTGTACCGGTACCCCCTGTATATAGTCTCCACATTGACTCTGTACCGGTACCCCCTGTATATAGTCTCCACATTGACTCTGTACCAGTACCCCTGTATATAGTCTCACTATTGACTCTGTACTGGTACCCCTGTATATAGTCTCCACATTGACTCTGTACCGGTACCCCCTGTATATAGTCTCCACATTGACTCTGTACCGGTACCCCCTGTATATAGTCTCCACATTGACTCTGTACCAGTACCCCCTGTATATAGTCTCACTATTGACTCTGTACTGGTACCCCCTGTATATAGTCTCCACATTGACTCTGTACCGGTACCCCCTGTATGTAGTCTCCACATTGACTCTGTACCGGTACCCCCTGTATATAGTCTCCACATTGACTCTGTACCGGTACCCCCTGTATATAGTCTCCACATTGACTCTGTACCAGTACCCCCTGTATATAGTCTCCACATTGACTCTGTACCGGTACCCCCTGTATATAGTCTCCACATTGACTCTGTACCAATTTCTGTATGTAGTCTCCACATTGACTCTGTACCGGTACCCCCTGTATATAGCCTCCACATTGACTCTGTACCGGTACCCCCTGTATGTAGTCTCCACATTGACTCTGTACCGGTACCCCCTGTATATAGTCTCCACATTGACTCTGTACCGGTACCCCCTGTATATAGTCTCCACATTGACTCTGTACTGGTACCCCCTGTATATATCCTCCACATTGACTCTGTACCGGTACCCCCTGTATATAGTCTCCACATTGACTCTGTACTGGTACCCCCTGTATATAGTCTCCACATTGACTCTGTACTGGTACCCCCTGTATATATCCTCCACATTGACTCTGTACCGGTACCCCCTGTATATATCCTCCACATTGACTCTGTACTGGTACCCCCTGTATATAGTCTCCACATTGACTCTGTACCGGTACCCCCTGTATATATCCTCCACATTGACTCTGTACCGTACCCCCTGTATATATCCTCCACATTGACTCTGTACCGGTACCCCTGTATATATCCTCCACATTGACTCTGTACCGGTACCCCCTGTATATAGCCTCCACATTGACTCTGTACTGGTACCCCTGTATATAGTCTCCACATTGACTCTGTACTGGTACCCCTGTATATAGTCTCCACATTGACTCTGTACCGGTACCCCCCTGTATATAGTCTCCACATTGACTCTGTACTGGTACCCCTGTATATAGTCTCCACATTGACTCTGTACCGTACCCCCTGTATATAGTCTCCACATTGACTCTGTACCAGTACCCCTGTATATAGTCTCACTATTGACTCTGTACTGGTACCCCTGTATATAGTCTCCACATTGACTCTGTACCGGTACCCCCTGTATGTAGTCTCCACATTGACTCTGTACCGGTACCCCCTGTATATAGTCTCCACATTGACTCTGTACCGGTACCCCCTGTATATAGTCTCCACATTGACTCTGTACCAGTACCCCCTGTATATAGTCTCCACATTGACTCTGTACCGGTACCCCCTGTATATAGTCTCCACATTGACTCTGTACCGGTACCCCCTGTATGTAGTCTCCACATTGACTCTGTACCGGTACCCCCTGTATATAGCCTCCACATTGACTCTGTACCGGTACCCCCTGTATGTAGTCTCCACATTGACTCTGTACCGGTACCCCCTGTATATAGTCTCCACATTGACTCTGTACCGTACCCCTGTATATAGTCTCCACATTGACTCTGTACTGGTACCCCCTGTATATATCCTCCACATTGACTCTGTACCGGTACCCCCTGTATATAGTCTCCACATTGACTCTGTACTGGTACCCCCTGTATATAGTCTCCACATTGACTCTGTACTGGTACCCCCTGTATATATCCTCCACATTGACTCTGTACCGGTACCCCTGTATATATCCTCCACATTGACTCTGTACTGGTACCCCCTGTATATAGTCTCCACATTGACTCTGTACCGGTACCCCCTGTATATATCCTCCACATTGACTCTGTACCGGTACCCCCTGTATATATCCTCCACATTGACTCTGTACCGGTACCCCCTGTATATATCCTCCACATTGACTCTGTACCGGTACCCCCTGTATATAGCCTCCACATTGACTCTGTACTGGTACCCCCTGTATATAGTCTCCACATTGACTCTGTACTGGTACCCCCTGTATATAGTCTCCACATTGACTCTGTACCGGTACCCCTGTATATATCCTCCACATTGACTCTGTACTGGTACCCCTGTATATAGTCTCCACATTGACTCTGTACCAGTACCCCTGTATATAGTCTCCACATTGACTCTGTACAGGTACCCCCTGTATATAGTCTCCACATTGACTCTGTACTGGTACCCCTGTATATAGTCTCCACATTGACTCTGTACTGGTACCCCTGTATATAGTCTCCACATTGACTCTGTACTGGTACCCCCTGTATATAGTCTCCACATTGACTCTGTACTGGTACCCCCTGTATATAGCCTCCACATTGACTCTGTACTGGTACCCCTGTATATAGCCTCCACATTGACTCTGTACTGGTACCCCCTGTATATAGCCTCCACATTGACTCTGTACTGGTACCCCTGTATATAGCCTCCACATTGACTCTGTACTGGTACCCCTGTATATAGCCTCCACATTGACTCTGTACTGGTACCCCCTGTATATAGCCTCCACATTGACTCTGTACTGGTACCCCTGTATATAGCCTCCACATTGACTCTGTACTGGTACCCCCTGTATATAGCCTCCACATTGACTCTGTACTGGTACCCCTGTATATAGCCTCCACATTGACTCTGTACAGGTACCCCCTGTATATAGTCTCCACATTGACTCTGTACCAGTACCCCTGTATATAGCCTCCACATTGACTCTGTACTGGTACCCCTGTATATAGCCTCCACATTGACTCTGTACTGGTACCCCTGTATATAGCCTCCACATTGACTCTGTACTGGTACCCCCTGTATATAGCCTCCACATTGACTCTGTACTGGTACCCCTGTATATAGCCTCCACATTGACTCTGTACAGGTACCCCTGTATATAGTCTCCACATTGACTCTGTACCAGTACCCCTGTATATAGCCTCCACATTGACTCTGTACCGGTACCCCCTGTATATAGTCTCCACATTGACTCTGTACCGTAGCCCCTGTATATAGCCTCCACATTGACTCTGTACCGGTACCCCTGTATATAGTCTCACATTGACTCTGTACCGGTACCCCTGTATATAGTCTCCACATTGACTCTGTACCGGTACCCCTGTATATAGTCTCCACATTGACTCTGTACCGGTACCCCTGTATATAGTCTCCACATTGACTCTGTACCGGTACCCCCTGTATATAGTCTCCACATTGACTCTGTACCGGTACCCCCTGTATATATCCTCCACATTGACTCTGTACCAGTCCCCCTGTATATAGTCTCCACATTGACTCTGTACCGGTACCCCCTGTATATAGCCTCCACATTGACTCTGTACTGGTACCCCTGTATATAGCCTCCACATTGACTCTGTACAGGTACCCCCTGTATATAGTCTCCACATTGACTCTGTACCGGTACCCCCTGTATGTAGTCTCCACATTGACTCTGTACTGGTACCCCCTGTATATAGCCTCCACATTGACTCTGTACTGGTACCCCCTGTATATAGTCTCCACATTGACTCTGTACTGGTAACCCCTGTATATATCCTCCACATTGACTCTGTACCGGTACCCCCTGTATATATCCTCCACATTGACTCTGTACTGGTACCCCCTGTATATAGTCTCCACATTGACTCTGTACCGGTACCCCCTGTATATAGTCTCCACATTGACTCTGTACCAGTCCCCCTGTATATAGTCTCCACATTGACTCTGTACCGGTACCCCCTGTATATAGTCTCCACATTGACTCTGTACCAGTCCCCCTGTATATAGTCTCCACATTGACTCTGTACCGTACCCCCTGTATATAGTCTCCACATTGACTCTGTACCGGTACCCTGTATATAGTCTCCACATTGACTCTGTACCGGTACCCCTGTATATAGTCTCCACATTGACTCTGTACAGTACCCCCTGTATATAGTCTCCACATTGACTCTGTACCGGTACCCCTGTATATAGCCTCCACATTGACTCTGTACCGGTACCCCTGTATATAGCCTCCACATTGACTCTGTACCAGTCCCCTGTATATAGTCTCCACATTGACTCTGTACCGGTACCCCCTGTATATAGTCTCCACATTGACTCTGTACCGTACCCCCTGTATATAGCCTCCACATTGACTCTGTACCGGTACCCCCTGTATATAGCCTCCACATTGACTCTGTACCGGTACCCCCTGTATATAGCCTCATTGACTCTGTACCGGTACCCCTGTATATAGCCTCCACATTGACTCTGTACCAGTCCCCCTGTATATAGCCTCCACATTGACTCTGTACCCCTGTATATAGCCTCCACATTGACTCTGTACTCCCCCTGTATATAGCCTCCACATTGACTCTGTACCGGTACCCCCCTGTATATAGTCTCCACATTGACTCTGTACTGCAGTATCTGTATATAGTCTCCACATTGACTCTGTACCGGTACCCCTGTATATAGTCTCCACATTGACTCTGTACCGGTACCCCCTGTATATAGTCTCCACATTGACTCTGTACCGTACCCCCTGTATATAGTCTCCACATTGACTCTGTACCGGTACTCCCTGTATATAGCCTCCACATTGACTCTGTACCGGTACTCCCTGTATATAGTCTCCACATTGACTCTGTGCCTGTACTCCTGTATATAGTCTCCACATTGACTCTGTACTGGTACTCTGTATATAGTCTCCACATTGACTCTGGGTACCCCCTGTATATAGTCTCCACATTGACTCTGTACCACCCCCTGTATATATCCTCCCACATTGACTCTGTACCGGTATAGTCTCCACATTGACTCTGTGCATTGTATATAGTCTCCACATTGACTCTGTACCGGTACCCCTGTATATAGCCTCCACATTGACTCTGTACCGGTACCCCTGTATATAGCCTCCACATTGACTCTGTACCGGTACTCCCTGTATATAGCCTCCACATTGACTCTGTACCGGTACTCCCTGTATATAGTCTCCACATTGACTCTGTACCGGTACCCCTGTATATAGTCTCCACATTGACTCTGTACCGGTACCCTGTATATAGTCTCCACATTGACTCTGTACCGGTACCCCCTGTATATAGTCTCCACATTGACTCTGTACCGGTACCCCTGTATATAGTTCCACATTGACTCTGTACCGGTACCCCCTGTATATAGCCTCCACATTGACTCTGTACCGGCCCCCCTGTATATAGCCTCCACATTGACTCTGTACCAGTACCCCCTGTATATAGCCTCCACATTGACTCTGTACCGGTACCCCCTGTATATAGTCTCCACATTGACTCTGTACCGGTACCCCCCTGTATATAGCCTCCACATTGACTCTGTACCGGTACTCCCTGTATATAGTCTCCACATTGACTCTGTACCGGTACTCCCTGTATATAGTCTCCACATTGACTCTGTACTGGTACCCCCTGTATATAGTCTCCACATTGACTCTGTACCGGTACCCCCTGTATATAGTCTCCACATTGACTCTGTACCGGTACCCCCTGTATATATCCTCCACATTGACTCTGTACCGTTACTCCCTGTATATAGTCTCCACATTGACTCTGTACCGGTACTCCCTGTATATAGTCTCCACATTGACTCTGTACCGGTACCCCCTGTATATAGCCTCCACATTGACTCTGTACCGGTACCCCTGTATATAGCCTCCACATTGACTCTGTACCGGTACTCCCTGTATATAGCCTCCACATTGACTCTGTACCGGTACTCCTGTATATAGTCTCCACATTGACTCTGTACCGGTACCCTGTATATAGTCTCCACATTGACTCTGTACCGTACCCTGTATATAGTCTCCACATTGACTCTGTACCGGTACCCCCTGTATATAGTCTCCACATTGACTCTGTACCGGTACCCCCTGTATATAGTCTCCACATTGACTCTGTACCGGTACCCCTGTATATAGCCTCCACATTGACTCTGTACCGGTACCCCTGTATATAGCCTCCACATTGACTCTGTACTGTATATAGCCAGACTCTGTACCCCCCCTGTATATAGTCTCCACATTACTCTGTACCGGTACCCCCTGTATATAGACATTGACTCTGTACCGTATAGTCTCCACATTGACTCTGTTACTCCTGTATATAGTCTCCACATTGACTCTGTACTGGTACGGTCTCCACATTGACTCTGTACCGTACCCCCTGTATAGCCTCCACATTGACTCTGTACCGGTACCCCTGTATATATCCTCCACATTGGTACCGGTACCCTGGGTATATAGTTCCACATTGACTCTGTACCGGTACTCCCTGTATATAGTCTCCACATTGACTCTGTACTGGTACTCCCTGTATGGTAGCCCCTCCATTGAGTCTCCACATAGCCTGACTCTGTACCGGTACCCCTGTATATAGTCTTGACCACATTGTATATAGTCTCCACATTGACTCTGTACCGGTACCCCTGGGTATATAGTCTCCATGTATATATATAGTCTCCACATTGACTCTGTACCGTACTCCCTGTATATAGTCTCCACATTGACTCTGTACCGGTACCCTGTATATAGTCTCCACATTGACTCTGTACCGGTACCCCTGTATAGCCTCCCTGTATATAGCCTCCACATTGACTCTGTACCAGTACTCCTGTATATAGCTCCACATTGACTCTGTACTCCACATTGACTCTGTACCGGTCCTGTATATAGCTCCACATTGACTCTGTACCGGTACCTGTATATAGTCTCCACATTGACTCTGTACTGGTACCCCTGTATATAGTCTCCACATTGACTCTGTACTGGTACCCCCTGTATATAGTCTCCACATTGACTCTGTACCGGTACCCCCTGTATATAGTCTCCACATTGACTCTGTACTGGTACGTATATAGTCTCCACATTGACTGTATATAGCTCCACATTGACTCTGTACCGGTACCCCTGTATATAGTCTCCACATTGACTCTGTACCAGTACCCTGTATATAGCCTCCACATTGACTCTGTACCGGTACCCCTGTATATAGCCTCCACATTGACTCTGTACCGGTACCCCCTGTATATAGCCTCCACATTGACTCTGCACTGTACTTCTGTATATAGTCTCCACATTGACTCTGTACCGGTACCCTGCATATAGCTCCACATTGACTCTGTACCGCAATTTCTGTATATAGCCTACATTGAATTCTCCACATTGACTCCCTGTATATAGTCTCCACATTGACTCTGTACTGGTACCCTGTATATAGTCTCCACATTGACTCTGTACCGGTACTCCCTGTATATAGTCTCCACATTGACTTGTACTGGTACCCCTGTATATATCCTCCACATTGACTCTGTACCGACTCCCTGTATAGTCTCCACATTGTACCCCCTGTATATAGCCTCCACATTGACTCTGTACTGTACCGACTCTGCACCGGTACCTCTGTATCCACATTGACTGTATATCCTCCACATTGACTCTGTACCGGTACCCTGTATATAGTCTCCACATTGACTCTGTACCGTACCCTGTATATAGTCTCCACATTGACTCTGTACCGGTACCCCTGTATATAGCCTCCACATTGACTCTGTACCCTGTATTAGTCTCCACATTGACTCTGTACCGGTACTCTGTATATAGCTCCACATTGACTCTGTACCGGTAATATAGCTGACTCTGTACCAGTATAGCCTCCACATTGACTCTGTACCGTACTCCTGTATATAGTCTCCACATTGGACTCTGTACCGTACCTTGCCTCCACATTGACTCTGTACCGGTCTGTATATAGTCTCCACATTGACTCTGTACTCTGTACCTCTGTACTGGTACCCTGTATATAGTCTCCACATTGACTCTGTAACGGTACCCCTGTATATAGTCTCCACATTGACTCTGTACCGGTACCCCTGTATATAGTCTCCACATTGACTCTGTACCGGTACCCCTGTATATAGCCTCCACATTGACTCTGTACCGGTACCCCCTGTATAGCCTCCACATTGACTCTGTACCAGTACCCCTGTATATAGCCTCCACATTGACTCTGTACCGGTACCCCTGGATATAGTCTCCACATTGACTCTGTACCGGTACCCTGTATATAGCCTCCACATTGACTCTGTACCGTACTCCTGTATATAGTCTCCACATTGGACCTGTACCCGGTACCCTGTATATAGTCTCCACATTGACTCTGTACCGGTACCCCTGTATATAGTCTCCACATTGACTCTGTACTGGTACCCCTGTATATAGTCTCCACATTGACTCTGTACTGGTATATATAGTCTCCACATTGACTCTGTACTGGTACCCCCTGTATATAGTCTCCACATTGACTCTGTACTGGTACCCCTGTATATAGCCTCCACATTGACTCTCCACATTGACTCTGTACCGGTACCCCTGTATATAGTCTCCACATTGACTCTGTACCGTACCCCTGTATATAGCCTCCACATTGACTCTGTACCGGTACTCCCTGTATATAGCTCCACATTGACTCTGTACCGGTACCCCTGTATAGCCTCCACATTGACTCTGTACTGGTACCCCTGTATATAGTCTCCACATTGACTCTGTACTGGTACCCCTGTATATAGCCTCCACATTGACTCTGTACCGGTACCCCTGTATATAGTCTCCACATTGACTCTGTACTGGTACCCCTGTATATAGTCTCCACATTGACTCTGTACTGGTACCCCTGTATATATCCTCCACATTGACTCTGTACCGGTACCCCTGTATATATCCTCCACATTGACTCTGTACTGTACCCTGTATATAGCCTCCACATTGACTCTGCACCGGTACCCCTGTATATAGCCTCCACATTGACTCTGTACCGGTACCCCTGTATATAGCCTCCACATTGACTCTGTACTGGTACCCCTGCACTCCACATTGACTCTGGTACCCCTGTATAGCCTCCACATTGACTCTGTACCGGTACCCCTGTATATAGCCTCCACATTGACTCTGTACCGGTACCCCTGTATATAGTCTCCACATTGACTCTGTACCGTACCCCTGTATATATCCTCCACATTGACTCTGTACCGGTACCCCTGTATATAGCCTCCACATTGACTCTGTACCGGTACCTCTGTATAGTCTCCACATTGACTCTGTACCGGTACCCCCTGTATAGCCTCCACATTGACTCTGTACCGGTACCCCTGTATATAGCCTCCACATTGACTCTGTACCGGTACCCCTGTATAGGCCTCCTACATTGACTCTGTACCAGTACCCCTGTATATAGCCTCCACATTGACTCTGTACCGGTACCCTGTATATAGTCTCCACATTGACTCTGTACCGTACCCCTGTATATAGTCTCCACATTGACTCTGTACCGGTACCCCTGTATATAGTCTCCACATTGACTATATATATAGTCTCCACATTGACTTGTACCGGTACCCCTGTATATAGCTCCACATTGACTCTTGGTACATTGCCTCCACATTGACTCTGTACTGGTACCCTGTATATAGTCTCCACATTGACTCTGTACCAGTACTGTATATAGCCTCCACATTGACTCTGTATATAGTTCCACATTGACTCTGTACCGTACCCCTGTATATATCCTCCACATTGACTCTGTACCGCATCTCTGTACTGGTACCGGTACCCTGTATATAGTCTCCACATTGACTTGTACTGGTACCCCTGTATATAGTCTCCATTGACTCTGTACTGGTACCCCCTGTATATAGTCTCCCACATTGACTCTGTACCGTACCTCCACTGTATATAGCCTCCACATTGACTCTGTACCGGTACCCCTGTATATAGCCTCCACATTGACTCTGTACCGGGCACTCCTGTATATAGCCTCCACATTGACTCTGTACCGGTAATCCCTGTATATAGTCTCCACATTGACTCTGTACCGGTACCCCTGTATATAGTCTCCACATTGACTCTGTACCGGTACCCCTGTATATAGTCTCCACATTGACTCTGTACCGGTACCCCCTGTATATAGTCTCCACATTGACTCTGTACCGTACCCCTGTATATAGTCTCCACATTGACTCTGTACCGGTACCCCTGTATATAGCCTCCACATTGACTCTGTACCGGTACCCCTGTATATAGCTCCACATTGACTCTGTACCAGTACCCCTGTATATAGCCTCCACATTGACTCTGTACCGGTACCCTGTATATAGTCTCTGATTGACTCTGTACCGTACCCCTGTATATAGCCTCCACATTGACTCTGTACCGGTACTCCTGTATATAGTCTCCACATTGACTCTGTACCGTACCCCTGTATATATAGCCTCCACATTGACTCTGTACTGGTACCCCTGTATATAGTCTCCACATTGACTCTGTACTGGTACCCCTGTATATAGTCTCCACATTGACTCTGTACTGGTACCCCCTGTATATAGTCTCCACATTGACTCTGTACTGGTACCCCTGTATATAGTTCCACATTGACTCTGTACTGGTACCCTGTATATAGCCTCCACATTGACTCTGTACCGTACCCCTGTATATAGTCTCCACATTGACTCTGTACCGGTACCCCTGTATATAGCCTCCACATTGACTCTGTACCGTACTCCCTGTATATAGCTCTCCACATTGACTCTGTACCGGTACCCCTGTATATAGCCTCCACATTGACTCTGTACTGGTACCCCTGTATATAGTCTCCACATTGACTCTGTACTGGTACCCTGTATATAGCTCCACATTGACTCTGTAACGTACCCTGTATATAGCCTCCACATTGACTCTGTACCGGTACCCTGTATATAGTCTCCACATTGACTTTGGTACCCCTGTATATATCCTCCACATTGACTCTGTACCGGTACCCCTGTATATAGCCTCCACATTGACTCTGTACTGGTACCCCTGTATATAGCTTCCACATTGACTCTGTACCGGTACCCCTGTATATAGCCTCCACATTGACTCTGTACTGGTACCCCCTGTATATAGTCTCCACATTGACTCTGTACCGGTACCCCTGTATATAGTCTCCACATTGACTCTGTACCGGTACCCCCTGTATATAGTCTCCACATTGACTCTGTACCGGTAGCCCCTGTATATATCCTCCACATTGACTCTGTACCGGTACCCCCTGTATATAGTCTCCACATTGACTCTGTACCGGTAGCCCCTGTATATATCCTCCACATTGACTCTGTACCGGTACTCCCTGTATATAGTCTCCACATTGACTCTGTACCGGTACTCCCTGTATATAGTCTCCACATTGACTCTGTACCGGTACTCCCTGTATATAGTCTCCACATTGACTCTGTACCGGTAGCCCCTGTATATATCCTCCACATTGACTCTGTACCGGTACTCCCTGTATATAGTCTCCACATTGACTCTGTACCGGTACTCCCTGTATATAGTCTCCACATTGACTCTGTACTGGTACCCCCTGTATATAGTCTCCACATTGACTCTGTACCGGTACCCCCTGTATATAGCCTCCACATTGACTCTGTACTGGTACCCCCTGTATATAGTCTCCACATTGACTCTGTACCGGTACCCCCTGTATATAGTCTCCACATTGACTCTGTACCGGTACCCCCTGTATATAGTCTCCACATTGACTCTGTACCGGTACCCCCTGTATATAGCCTCCACATTGACTCTGTACCGGTACCCCCTGTATATAGCCTCCACATTGACTCTGTACCAGTACCCCCTGTATATAGCCTCCACATTGACTCTGTACCGGTACCCCCTGTATATAGTCTCCACATTGACTCTGTACCGGTACCCCCCTGTATATAGCCTCCACATTGACTCTGTACCGGTACTCCCTGTATATAGTCTCCACATTGACTCTGTACCGGTACCCCCTGTATATAGCCTCCACATTGACTCTGTACTGGTACCCCCTGTATATAGTCTCCACATTGACTCTGTACTGGTACCCCCTGTATATAGTCTCCACATTGACTCTGTACTGGTACCCCCTGTATATAGTCTCCACATTGACTCTGTACTGGTACCCCCTGTATATAGTCTCCACATTGACTCTGTACTGGTACCCCCTGTATATAGCCTCCACATTGACTCTGTACCGGTACCCCCTGTATATAGTCTCCACATTGACTCTGTACCGGTACCCCCCTGTATATAGCCTCCACATTGACTCTGTACCGGTACTCCCTGTATATAGCCTCCACATTGACTCTGTACCGGTACCCCCTGTATATAGCCTCCACATTGACTCTGTACTGGTACCCCCTGTATATAGTCTCCACATTGACTCTGTACTGGTACCCCCTGTATATAGCCTCCACATTGACTCTGTACCGGTACCCCCTGTATATAGCCTCCACATTGACTCTGTACCGGTACCCCCTGTATATAGTCTCCACATTGACTCTGTACCGGTACCCCTGTATATATCCTCCACATTGACTCTGTACCGGTACCCCCTGTATATAGCCTCCACATTGACTCTGTACTGGTACCCCCTGTATATAGCCTCCACATTGACTCTGTACCGGTACCCCCTGTATATAGCCTCCACATTGACTCTGTACCGGTACCCCCTGTATATAGTCTCCACATTGACTCTGTACCGGTACCCCCTGTATATAGTCTCCACATTGACTCTGTACCGGTACCCCCTGTATATAGTCTCCACATTGACTCTGTACCGGTAGCCCCTGTATATATCCTCCACATTGACTCTGTACCGGTACCCCCTGTATATAGTCTCCACATTGACTCTGTACCGGTAGCCCCTGTATATATCCTCCACATTGACTCTGTACCGGTACTCCCTGTATATAGTCTCCACATTGACTCTGTACCGGTACTCCCTGTATATAGTCTCCACATTGACTCTGTACCGGTACTCCCTGTATATAGTCTCACATTGACTCTGTACCGGTAGCCCCTGTATATATCCTCCACATTGACTCTGTACCGGTACTCCTGTATATAGTCTCCACATTGACTCTGTACCGGTACTCCCTGTATATAGTCTCCACATTGACTCTGTACTGGTACCCCCTGTATATAGTCTCCACATTGACTCTGTACCGGTACCCCCTGTATATAGCCTCCACATTGACTCTGTACTGGTACCCCCTGTATATAGTCTCCACATTGACTCTGTACCGGTACCCCCTGTATATAGTCTCCACATTGACTCTGTACCGGTACCCCCTGTATATAGCCTCCACATTGACTCTGTACCGGTACCCCCTGTATATAGTCTCCACATTGACTCTGTACCGGTACCCCCTGTATATAGCCTCCACATTGACTCTGTACCGGTACTCCCTGTATATAGTCTCCACATTGACTCTGTACTGGTACCCCTGTATATAGTCTCCACATTGACTCTGTACCGGTACCCCTGTATATAGCCTCCACATTGACTCTGTACTGGTACCCCTGTATATAGTCTCCACATTGACTCTGTACCGGTACCCCTGTATATAGTCTCCACATTGACTCTGTACCGGTACCCCCTGTATATAGTCTCCACATTGACTCTGTACCGGTACTCCCTGTATATAGTCTCCACATTGACTCTGTACTGGTACCCCTGTATATAGTCTCCACATTGACTCTGTACCGGTACCCCCTGTATATAGTCTCCACATTGACTCTGTACCGGTACCCCCTGTATATAGTCTCCACATTGACTCTGTACCGGTACCCCCTGTATATAGTCTCCACATTGACTCTGTACCGGTACTCCCTGTATATAGCCTCCACATTGACTCTGTACTGGTACCCCTGTATATAGTCTCCACATTGACTCTGTACCGGTACTCCCTGTATATAGTCTCCACATTGACTCTGTACCGGTAGCCCCTGTATATAGCCTCCACATTGACTCTGTACCGGTAGCCCCTGTATATAGCCTCCACATTGACTCTGTACCGGTACCCCCTGTATATAGCCTCCACATTGACTCTGTACCGGTACCCCCTGTATATAGTCTCCACATTGACTCTGTACCGGTACCCCCTGTATATAGCCTCCACATTGACTCTGTACCGGTACCCCCTGTATATAGCCTCCACATTGACTCTGTACCGGTACCCCCTGTATATAGCCTCCACATTGACTCTGTACCGGTACCCCCTGTATATAGTCTCCACATTGACTCTGTACCGGTACCCCCTGTATATAGTCTCCACATTGACTCTGTACCAGGTACCCCCTGTATATAGTCTCCACATTGACTCTGTACTGGTACCCCCTGTATATAGTCTCCACATTGACTCTGTACTGGTACCCCCTGTATATAGTCTCCACATTGACTCTGTACTGGTACCCCCTGTATATAGTCTCCACATTGACTCTGTACCAGTACCCCCTGTATATATCCTCCACATTGACTCTGTACCAGTACCCCCTGTATATATCCTCCACATTGACTCTGTACCAGTACCCCCTGTATATATCCTCCACATTGACTCTGTACTGGTACCCCCTGTATATAGTCTCCACATTGACTCTGTACTGGTACCCCCTGTATATAGTCTCCACATTGACTCTGTACTGGTACCCCCTGTATATAGTCTCCACATTGACTCTGTACCAGTACCCCCTGTATATAGTCTCCACATTGACTCTGTACCAGTACCCCCTGTATATATCCTCCACATTGACTCTGTACCAGTACCCCCTGTATATATCCTCCACATTGACTCTGTACTGGTACCCCCTGTATATATCCTCCACATTGACTCTGTACTGGTACCCCCTGTATATAGTCTCCACATTGACTCTGTACCAGTACCCCCTGTATATAGTCTCCACATTGACTCTGTACCAGTACCCCCTGTATATATCCTCCACATTGACTCTGTACCAGTACCCCCTGTATATATCCTCCACATTGACTCTGTACCAGTACCCCCTGTATATATCCTCCACATTGACTCTGTACCAGTACCCCTGTATATATCCTCCACATTGACTCTGTACCAGTACCCCTGTATATAACCTCCACATTGACTCTGTACCAGTACCCCCTGTATATAGTCTCCACATTGACTCTGTACCAGTACCCCTGTATATATCCTCCACATTGACTCTGTACCAGTACCCCCTGTATATATCCTCCACATTGACTCTGTACCGGTACCCCCTGTATATAGTCTCCACATTGACTCTGTACCGGTACCCCCTGTATATAGTCTCCACATTGACTCTGTACCAGTACCCCTGTATATATCCTCCACATTGACTCTGTACTGGTACCCCCTGTATAGTCTCCACATTGACTCTGTACCGGTACCCCCTGTATATAGTCTCCACATTGACTCTGTACCAGTACCCCTGTATATATCCTCCACATTGACTCTGTACCGGTACCCCTGTATATATCCTCCACATTGACTCTGTACTGGTACCCCCTGTATATAGCCTCCACATTGACTCTGTCCCGGTACCCCCTGTATATAGCCTCCACATTGACTCTGTACCGTACCCCCTGTATATAGCCTCCACATTGACTCTGTACCGTAACCCCTGTATATATCCTCCACATTGACTCTGTACCGTACCCCCTGTATATAGTCTCCACATTGACTCTGTACCGGTACCCCCTGTATATAGTCTCCACATTGACTCTGTACCGATACCCCCTGTATATAGTCTCCACATTGACTCTGTACCGATACCCCCTGTATATAGTCTCCACATTGACTCTGTACTGGTACACCCTGTATATATCCTCCACATTGACTCTGTACTGGTACACCCTGTATATAGTCTCCACATTGACTCTGTACCGGTACCCCCTGTATATAGCCTCCACATTGACTCTGTACCGGTACCCCCTGTATATAGCCTCCACATTGACTCTGTACCGGTACCCCCTGTATATATCCTCCACATTGACTCTGTACCGGTACCCCCTGTATATATCCTCCACATTGACTCTGTACTGGTACCCCCTGTATATAGTCTCCACATTGACTCTGTACCGGTACCCCCTGTATATAGTCTCCACATTGACTCTGTACCAGTACCCCCTGTATATATCCTCCACATTGACTCTGTACCAGTACCCCCTGTATATATCCTCCACATTGACTCTGTACCAGTACCCCCTGTATATATCCTCCACATTGACTCTGTACTGGTACCCCCTGTATATATCCTCCACATTGACTCTGTACTGGTACCCCCTGTATATAGTCTCCACATTGACTCTGTACCAGTACCCCCTGTATATAGTCTCCACATTGACTCTGTACCAGTACCCCCTGTATATATCCTCCACATTGACTCTGTACCAGTACCCCCTGTATATATCCTCCACATTGACTCTGTACCAGTACCCCCTGTATATATCCTCCACATTGACTCTGTACCAGTACCCCCTGTATATATCCTCCACATTGACTCTGTACCAGTACCCCCTGTATATAACCTCCACATTGACTCTGTACCAGTACCCCCTGTATATAGTCTCCACATTGACTCTGTACCAGTACCCCCTGTATATATCCTCCACATTGACTCTGTACCAGTACCCCCTGTATATATCCTCCACATTGACTCTGTACCGGTACCCCCTGTATATAGTCTCCACATTGACTCTGTACCGGTTCCCCCTGTATATAGTCTCCACATTGACTCTGTACCAGTACCCCCTGTATATATCCTCCACATTGACTCTGTACTGGTACCCCCTGTATATAGTCTCCACATTGACTCTGTACCGGTACCCCCTGTATATAGTCTCCACATTGACTCTGTACCAGTACCCCCTGTATATATCCTCCACATTGACTCTGTACCGGTACCCCCTGTATATATCCTCCACATTGACTCTGTACTGGTACCCCCTGTATATAGCCTCCACATTGACTCTGTACCGGTACCCCCTGTATATAGCCTCCACATTGACTCTGTACCGGTACCCCCTGTATATAGCCTCCACATTGACTCTGTACCGGTACCCCCTGTATATATCCTCCACATTGACTCTGTACCGGTACCCCCTGTATATAGTCTCCACATTGACTCTGTACCGGTACCCCCTGTATATAGTCTCCACATTGACTCTGTACCGATACCCCCTGTATATAGTCTCCACATTGACTCTGTACCGATACCCCCTGTATATAGTCTCCACATTGACTCTGTACTGGTACACCCTGTATATATCCTCCACATTGACTCTGTACTGGTACACCCTGTATATAGTCTCCACATTGACTCTGTACCGGTACCCCCTGTATATAGCCTCCACATTGACTCTGTACCGGTACCCCCTGTATATAGCCTCCACATTGACTCTGTACCGGTACCCCCTGTATATAGTCTCCACATTGACTCTGTACCGGTACCCCCTGTATATATCCTCCACATTGACTCTGTACCGGTACCCCCTGTATATATCCTCCACATTGACTCTGTACTGGAACCCCCTGTATATAGCCTCCACATTGACTCTGTACCGGTACCCCCTGTATATAGCCTCCACATTAACTCTGTACCGGTACCCCCTGTATATAGTCTCCACATTGACTCTGTACCGGTACCCCCTGTATATAGTCTCCACATTGACTCTGTACTGGTACCCCCTGTATATAGCCTCCACATTAACTCTGTACCGGTACCCCTGTATATAGTCTCCACATTGACTCTGTACCGGTACCCCCTGTATATAGTCTCCACATTGACTCTGTACTGGTACCCCTGTATATAGCCTCCACATTGACTCTGTACCGGTACCCCTGTATATAGTCTCCACATTGACTCTGTACTGGTACCCCCTGTATATAGCCTCCACATTGACTCTGTACCGGTACCCCCTGTATATAGTCTCCACATTGACTCTGTACCGTACCCCCTGTATATAGTCTCCACATTGACTCTGTACCAGTACCCCCTGTATATATCCTCCACATTGACTCTGTACCGGTACCCCTGTATATATCCTCCACATTGACTCTGTACTGGTACCCCCTGTATATAGCCTCCACATTGACTCTGTACCGGTACCCCTGTATATAGCCTCCACATTGACTCTGTACCCTCATTGACTCTGTACCCCTGTATATAGCCTCCACATTGACTCTGTACCGGTACCCCCTGTATATATCCTCCACATTGACTCTGTACCGGTACCCCTGTATATAGTCTCCACATTGACTCTGTACCGATACCCCCTGTATATAGTCTCCACATTGACTCTGTACCGATACCCCCTGTATATAGTCTCCACATTGACTCTGTACTGATACCCCTGTATATAGTCTCCACATTGACTCTGTACTGGTACACCCTGTATATATCCTCCACATTGACTCTGTACTGGTACACCCTGTATATAGTCTCCACATTGACTCTGTACCGGTACCCCCTGTATATAGCCTCCACATTGACTCTGTACCGGTACCCCCTGTATATAGCCTCCACATTGACTCTGTACCGGTACCCCCTGTATATATCCTCCACATTGACTCTGTACTGGTACCCCCTGTATATAGTCTCCACATTGACTCTGTACCGGTACCCCCTGTATATAGTCTCCACATTGACTCTGTACTGGTACCCCCTGTATATAGTCTCCACATTGACTCTGTACCAGTACCCCTGTATATATCTCCACATTGACTCTGTACCAGTACCCCCTGTATATATCCTCCACATTGACTCTGTACCAGTACCCCCTGTATATATCCTCCACATTGACTCTGTACTGGTACCCCTGTATATATCTCCACATTGACTCTGTACTGGTACCCCCTGTATATATCTCCACATTGACTCTGTACTGGTACCCCCTGTATATAACCTCCACATTGACTCTGTACCAGTACCCCCTGTATATAGTCTCCACATTGACTCTGTACCAGTACCCCCTGTATATATCCTCCACATTGACTCTGTACCAGTACCCCCTGTATATATCCTCCACATTGACTCTGTACCAGTACCCCCTGTATATAACCTCCACATTGACTCTGTACCAGTACCCCCTGTATATATCCCACATCCACATTGACTCTGTTGACCAGTACCCCCTGTATATATCCTCCACATTGACTCTGTACCAGTACCCTGTATATAGTCTCCACATTGACTCTGTACCGGTACCCCCTGTATATAGTCTCCACATTGACTCTGTACCAGTACCCCCTGTATATATCCTCCACATTGACTCTGTACTGGTACCCCCTGTATATAGTCTCCACATTGACTCTGTACCGGTACCCCCTGTATATAGTCTCCACATTGACTCTGTACCAGTACCCCCTGTATATATCCTCCACATTGACTCTGTACTGGTACCCCTGTATATATCCTCCACATTGACTCTGTACTGGTACCCCCTGTATATAGTCTCCACATTGACTCTGTACCAGTACCCCTGTATATAGCCTCCACATTGACTCTGTACCGGTACCCCTGTATATAGCCTCCACATTGACTCTGTACTGGTACCCCCTGTATATAGCCTCCACATTGACTCTGTACCGGTACCCCCTGTATATAGTCTCCACATTGACTCTGTACCGGTACCCCCTGTATATAGTCTCCACATTGACTCTGTACCGATACCCCCTGTATATAGTCTCCACATTGACTCTGTACCGATACCCCTGTATATAGTCTCCACATTGACTCTGTACTGGTACCCCTGTATATATCCTCCACATTGACTCTGTACTGGTACCCCTGTATATAGTCTCCACATTGACTCTGTACCGGTACCCCTGTATATAGTCTCCACATTGACTCTGTACTGGTACCCCCTGTATATAGCCTCCACATTGACTCTGTACTGGTACCCCCTGTATATAGTCTCCACATTGACTCTGTACCGGTACCCCTGTATATAGCCTCCACATTGACTCTGTACCGGTACCCCTGTATATATCCTCCACATTGACTCTGTACTGGAACCCCCTGTATATAGCCTCCACATTGACTCTGTACCGGTACCCCCTGTATATAGCCTCCACATTAACTCTGTACCGGTACCCCCTGTATATAGTCTCCACATTGACTCTGTACCGGTACCCCCTGTATATAGTCTCCACATTGACTCTGTACTGGTACCCCCTGTATATAGCCTCCACATTAACTCTGTACCGGTACCCCCTGTATATAGTCTCCACATTGACTCTGTACCGGTACCCCCTGTATATAGTCTCCACATTGACTCTGTACTGGTACCCCCTGTATATAGCCTCCACATTGACTCTGTACCGGTACCCCCTGTATATAGTCTCCACATTGACTCTGTACTGGTACCCCCTGTATATAGCCTCCACATTGACTCTGTACTGGTACCCCCTGTATATAGTCTCCACATTGACTCTGTACTGGTACCCCCTGTATATATCCTCCACATTGACTCTGTACCGGTACCCCCTGTATATAGTCTCCACATTGACTCTGTACCGGTACCCCCTGTATAAAGCCTCCACATTGACTCTGTACCGGTACCCCCTGTATATAGTCTCCACATTGACTCTGTACTGGTACCCCCTGTATATAGTCTCCCACATTGACTCTGTACCGGTACCCCCTGTATATAGTCTCCACATTGACTCTGTACTGGTACCCCCTGTATATAGTCTCCACATTGACTCTGTACTGGTACCCCCTGTATATAGTCTCCACATTGACTCTGTACCGGTACCCCCTGTATATAGTCTCCACATTGACTCTGTACTGGTACCCCTGTATATAGTCTCCACATTGACTCTGTACCGGTACCCCCTGTATATAGTCTCCACATTGACTCTGTACTGGTACCCCCTGTATATAGTCTCCACATTGACTCTGTACCGGTACCCCCTGTATATAGCCTCCACATTGACTCTGTACCGGTACCCCCTGTATATAGTCTCCACATTGACTCTGTACTGGTACCCCCTGTATATAGTCTCCACATTGACTCTGTACCGGTACCCCCTGTATATAGTCTCCACATTGACTCTGTACCGGTAACCCCTGTATATAGCCTCCACATTGACTCTGTACCAGTACCCCCTGTATATAGCCTCCACATTGACTCTGTACCAGTACCCCCTGTATATAGTCTCCACATTGACTCTGTACTGGTACCCCCTGTATATAGTCTCCACATTGACTCTGTACCGGTAACCCCTGTATATAGCCTCCACATTGACTCTGTACCAGTACCCCCTGTATATAGCCTCCACATTGACTCTGTACCGTACCCCCTGTATATAGTCTCCACATTGACTCTGTACCCCCCTGTATATAGTCTCCACATTGACTCTGTACTGGTACCCCCTGTATATAGTCTCCACATTGACTCTGTACCGGTACCCCCTGTATATAGTCTCCACATTGACTCTGTACTGGTACCCCCTGTATATAGTCTCCACATTGACTCTGTACTGGTACCCCCTGTATATAGTCTCACTATTGTTATTTTACTGCTGCTGTTTAATTATTTGTTACTTTTATTTTTATTTATTTTTTACTTATCTATGTTTTACTTAAGACTTTTTATTTTTTCTTATGGGCTTGTAAGTAAGCATTTCACTGTAACACCTGTTGCATTCGGCCAATGTGACAAACAAAATTGGATTTGATTTATATATATTATTTATATATACGTGTATACACACTACCGTTCAAAAGTTTGGGGTCACTTAGACATTTCCTTGTTTTTGAAAGAAAAGCACATTTTCTGTCCATTTTTATTATATTTGATTTATTTATTTTTATTTCACCTTTATTTAACCAGGTAGGCTACATTACATTTTACATTTACATTTAAGTCATTTAGCAGACGCTCTTATCCAGAGCGACTTACAAATTGGTGCATTCACCTTATGACATCCAGTGGAACAGCCACTTTACAATAGTGCATCTAAATCTTTTAAGGGGGGAGAAGGATTACTTTATCCTATCCTAGGTATTCCTTAAAGAGGTGGGGTTTCAGGTGTCTCCGGAAGGTGGTGATTGACTCCGCTGTCCTGGCGTCGTGAGGGAGTTTGTTCCACCATTGGGGGGCCAGAGCAGCGAACAGTTTTGACTGGGCTGAGCGGGAACTGTACTTCCTCAGTGGTAGGGAGGCGAGCAGGCCAGAGGTGGATGAACGCAGTGCCCTTGTTTGGGTGTAGGGCCTGATCAGAGCCTGGAGGTACTGAGGTGCCGTTCCCCTCACAGCTCCGTAGGCAAGCACCATGGTCTTGTAGCGGATGCGAGCTTCAACTGGAAGCCAGTGGAGAGAGTAGGCTAGTTGAGAACAAGTTCTCATTTGAAACTGCGACCTGGCCAAGATAAAGCAAAGCAGTGTGACACAGACAACAACACAGAGTTACACATGGAGTAAACAATAAACAAGCCAATAACACAATAAACAAGTCAATGACACAGTAGAAAAAAGAAAGTCTACATACAGTGTGTGCAAAAGGCATGAGGAGGTAGGCAATAAATAGGCCATAGGAGCGAATAATTACAATTTAGCAGATTAACACTGGAGTGATAAATGAGCAGATGATGATGTTCAAGTAGAGATACTGGTGTGCAAAAGAGCAGAAAAGTAAATCAAATAAAAACAGTATGGGGATGAGGTAGGTAGATTGGGTGGGCTATTTACAGATGGACTATGTACAGCTGAAGCGATCGGTTAGCCGCTCAGATAGTTGATGTTTAAAGTTGGTGAAGGGAATAAAAGTCTCCAACTTCAGCGATTTTTACAATTCATTCCAGTCACTGGCAGCAGAGAACTGGAAGGAAAGGCAGCCAAATTAGGTGTTGGCTTTGGGGATGATCAGTGAGATATACCTGCTGGAACATGTGCTACGGGTGTGTGTTGTTATCGTGACCAGTGAACTGAGATAAGGCAGAGCTTTACCTAGCATAGACTTATAGATGACCTGGAGCCAGTGGGTCTGGCGACGAATATGTAGCGAGGGCCAGCCGACGAGAGCATACAGGTCGCAGTGGGGGGTGGTATAAGGTGATTTGGTAACAAAACGGATGGCACTGTGATAGACTGCATCCAGTTTTGTGAGTAGAGTGCTGGAAGCTATTTTGTAGATGACATCGCCGAAGTTGAGGATCGGTAGGATAGTCAGTTTTACTTGGGTAAGTTTGGCGGCAATGAGTGAAGGGGGGCTTTGTTGCGAAATAGAAAGCCGATTCTAGATTTGATTTTGGATTGGAGATGTTTAATATGAGTCTGGAAGAAGAGTTTACAGTCTAGCCAGACACCTAGGTATTTATAGTTGTCCACATATTCTAAGTCAGAACCGTCCAGGGTGGTGATGCTAGTCGGGTGGATGGGTGCTGGTAGCGAACGGTTGAAAAGCATGAATTTGGTTTTACTAGCTTTTAAGAGCAGTTGGAGGCCACAGAAGGAGTGTTGTACGGCATTGAAGCTCGTTTGGAGGTTAGTTAGCACAGTGTCCAAGGAAAGGCCAGAAGTATATAGAATGGTGTCGTCTGCGTAGAGGTGGATCAGGGAATCGCCCGCAGCAAGAGCGACATCATTGATATATACAGAGAAAAGAGTCGGCCCGAGAATTGAACCCTGTGAAACCCCCATAGAGACTGCCAGGGGTCCGGACAACATGCCCTCCGATTTGACACACTGAACTCTGTCTGCAAAGTAGTTGGTGAACCAGAAAAACCAAGGCTATTGAGTCAGCTGATAAGAATACGGTGATTGACAGAGTCGAAAGCCTTGGCCAGGTCGATGAAGATGGCTGCATAGTACTGTCTTTTATCGATGGCGGTTATGATATCATTTAGTTCCTTGAGCGTGACTGAGGTGCACCCGTGACCAGCTCGGAAGCCGGATTGCACAGCGGAGAAGGTACGGTGGGATTCTAAATGGTCAGTGATCTGTTTATTAACTTGGCTTTCAAAAACTTTAGATAGGCAGGGCAGGATGGATATAGGTCTGTAACAGTTTGGCTCTAGGGTGTCACCCCCTTTGAAGATGATTGTGGCAGCTTTCCAATCTTTAGGGATCTCGGACGATACGAAAGAGAGGTTGAACAGGCTGGTAATAGGGGTTGCAACAATGGCGGCGGATAGTTTTAGAAAGAGAGGGTCCAGATTGTTTTGCCCAGCTGATTTGTACGGGTCCAGGTTTTGCAGCTCTTTCAGAACATCTGCTGTCTGGATTTGGGTGAAGGAGAAGCTGGGGAGGCTTGGGCGAGTAGCCTTTAGCCGTACCCTCATCCTACTCCTCCTCTGTTTCTCGGGTGATGTGGAGGTAAACCCAGGCCCTGCGTGTCCCCAGGCATCCTCATTTGTTGACTTCTGTGATAGAAAAAGCCTTGGTTTCATGCATGTCAACATCAGAAGCCTCCTGCCTAAGTTTGTTTTACTCACTGCTTTAGCACACTCCGCCAACCCTGATGTCCTTGCCGTGTCTGAATTCTGGCTTAGGAAGGCCACCAACAATTCTGAGATTTCCATACCCAACTACAACATTTTCCATGATGATAGACCTGCCAAAGGGGGAGGAGTTGCAATCTACTGCAGAGATAGCCTGCAAAGTTATGTCATACTTTCCAGGCCTATACTCAAACAGTTTGAACTTCTAATTTTAAAAATGAACCTCTCCAGAAATAAGTCTCTCACTGTTGCCCCCTGCTATCGACCCCCCTCCCAGCGGTGCCCTGGACACCATTTGTGAATTGATCGCCCCCCGTTATCCTGACCAACTTGCCCTCCAAATACACCTCCGCTGTTTTCAATCAGGATCTCAGCGATCACTGCCTCATTGCCTGTATCCGCTATGGGTCCGTGATCAAACGACCACCCCTCATCACTATCAAACGCTCCCTAAAACACTTCTGCAAGCAGGCCTTTCTAATCGACCTGGCCCGTGTATCCTGGAAGGATATTGACCTCATCTTGTCAGTCGAGGATGCCTGTTCATTCTTTAAAAGTCATTTCCTCACCATCTTAGATAAGCATGCCCCGTTCAAAAATGCAGAACCAAGAACAGATATAGCCCTTGGTTCACTCCAGACCTGACTGCCCTCGACCAGCACAAAAACATCCTGTGGCAGACTGCAATAGCATCGAATAGTCCCCACGATATGCAACAGTTCAGGGAAGTCAGGAACCAATACACGCAGTCAGTCAGGAAAGCAAAGGCTAGCTTTTTCAAGCAGAAATTTGCATCCTGTAGCTCTAACTCCAAAACGTTTTGGGACACTGTAAAGTCCACGAAGAACAAGAGCACCTCCTCCCAGCTGCCCACTGCACTGAGGCTAGGTAACACGGTCACCACTGATAAATCCATGATAATCGAACATTTCAAGAAGCATTTCTCAACGGCTGGCCATGCCTTCCTCCTGGCTACTCCAACCCCGGCCAACAGCTCCGCCTCCGCCTCCCTAAAATGGCGATGAATGGGCAGAGAGGGTCGGTTAACTACACACAGAGGCTGAGTTTGCGGCTGGGGCAAACAGATAAACAAAAAAAATACAAGTAAACAGAATGGAGTACCATGATTAATGGGCAGTCCAGCGGGCATCAGCTATTAAAATAACATCAAATTGATCTGAAATACAGTGTAGACATTGTTAATGTTGTAAAATGACTATTGGAGATGGAAACGGCTGATTCTTAATGGAATATCTACATAGGCGTACAGAGGCCCATTATCAGCAACCATCACTCTGTGTTCCAATGGCACGTTGTGTTAGCTAATCCAAGTTCATCATTTTAAAAGGAAATTAGAAAACCCTTTTGCAATTATGTTAACACAGCTGAAAGCTGTTGTTGTAGTGAGGTGCGTACTGGTGGCAGAGAAGTCAGGCGCAGGAGAGCGGAAACTGATTTACAACGGTGCCTCTTAATACCCATAAACCACCGTCAACAGAACAATACAATAAATGGGTCAAACAAAACCCGGTAAATACCAGCATACCTTTGCATAAGCACTACAAGAAACAATTACCGATGAGGACATGGGGGGGAACAGAGGGTTAAATACACAACATGTAATTGATGGAATTGGAACCAGGTGTGATGGAAGACAAGACAAAACCAATGGAAAATGAAAAGTAGATCAGCAATGGCTAGAAGGTCGGTGACTTCGACTGCCGAACGTCGCCCGAACAAGGAGAGGGACCAACTTTCTTCTAAAACTTGTCTATTCTTGTTCAGAGAAATTAAGGCTATTCCATGAGAGAAATTGCTAAGAAACTGAAGATCTCGCACAACACTGTGTACTACTCCCTTCCCAGAACAGCGCAAACTGGCTCTAACCAAAATAGAAAGAGGAATGGGAGGCCCTGGTGCACAACTGAGCAAGAGGACAAGTACATTAGAGTGTCTAGTTTGGGAAACAGATGCCTCACAAGTCCTCAACTGGCAGATTCATTAAATAGTACACGCAAAACACCAGTCTCAACGTCAACAGTGAAGAGGCGACTCCGGGATGCTGGCCTTCTAGGCAGAGTTGCAAAGAAAAAGCCATATCTCAGACTAGCCAATAAAAAGAAAAGATTAAGACGGGCAAATAACACAGACACTGGACAGAGGAAGATTGGAAAAAAGTGTTATGGACAGACAATGTTTGAGGTGTTCAGATCACAAGGAACAACATTTGTGAGACGCAGAAAAAATGAAAAGATGTTGGAGGGGTGCTTGACGCCATCTGTCAAGCATGGTGGAGGCAATGTGATGGTCTGGGGGTGCTTTGGTGGTGGTAAAGTGGGAGATTTTTACAGGGTAAAAGGGATCTTGAAGAAGGAAGGTTATCACTCCATTTTGCAACGCCATACCCTGTGGACGGCGTTTAATTGGAGCTAATTTCCTCCTACAACAGGACAATGACCCAAAGCACAGCTCCAAACTATGCAATAACTCTTTAGGGAAGAAGCAGTCAGCTGGTATTCTGTCTATAATGGAGTGGCCAGCACAGTCACCGGATCTCAACCCTATTGTTGTGGGAGCAGCTTAACTGTATGGTACGTAAGAAATCCCCATCAAGCCAATCCAACTTGTGGGAGGTGCTTCAGGAAGCATGTGGTGAAATCTCTTCAGATTACCTCAACTAATTGACAACTAGAATCCCAATGGTCTGCAAGGCTGTAATTGCTCCAAATGGAGGATTCTTTGACGAAATAAAAGTTTGAAGGACACAATTATTTCAATAAAAATCATTATTTATGACCTTGTCAACTTCTTGACTATATTTCATTTTGCAACTCATTTCATGTATGTTTTCATGGAACACAAGGACATTTCTAAGTGACAACATTTTGTTTAGGGACTCCAAAAGGCTAGGGCTCTGACTGCATGTGTGGGTACACAGACACGCCAGGCGGTGCGGCCCCTCATGAAAAGTTCAGATTTTGTTGTGTCCCCCACCCCCATCAAAGTTACCCAACCCAGGGTTTCTCAAACTCGCCCCTGGGCCCCCCACCCCTCCCATGTTTAGTTTTTTACCCTAGCACTACACAGCTGATTCAAATAGTCAATGCTTGATAATGAGTTGGTAGTGCGAGGGGTATAACCAAAGCGTACACCGAGGGGGGCTCGAGAACCGAGTTTGGGAAACCCTGGCCGAGGCTACAGCTCAGGGGGATAGTACATGTGAGTGCGTGTGTGGTTGTGTTTTGATAGTGTATTTGCTGTATGCTCGTTATGAAGCATCAATGTGTGTCATGAGGAAAGCCCAGTCTCACTATGCAAACACACACAACCTCCAGAGATTACTGTTTCCCCACAATGTAAACACACACCCACACACACGGAAACACGCTCACCCGAACCCAATCCAGTTGGAGTTCCATTGTCTTTCTCTGTGTGCATCTGTGCTCTGTAAATATATTTACCTTTGTTTGTATGCAGTGTGTGTGTGTGTGTGTGTGTGTGTGTGTGTGTGTGTGTGTGTGTGTGTGTGTGTGTGTGTGTCAGTATGTTTATTGACTTATTTTCTGCAGCAGAATCAATCGCAGCAAAGATTGGGCTGCAGATTAATTTTATGCAAATGTATGCTAATGACTATGACACAGAACTCTACCGCATCAGTTCTATGCAAATCATGTTTGCTAAACAGGCAACTTGGCAGGAGACCCCATTTCCCAACAACCCCCTCTCTCGCCCTTGTTCCACAATCCTCCATTCTCTTCCCATTCTCACTCCCTTTCTCTCCCCTCCTCCCTTCACAGTTCCTTCAGTCCCCCACTCTCTCCTCCATTTCCGTACACCCCCTATTCCCCCTCCCCCTCCAACCAAGCCCTCTATACTTTCTTCTTTCCTCTTTTCATAAATTTTCCCTCCTTTTCCCCTTTTCTTCCCAATTCCTCTCTCCACCCCCTCTTCCCCCCGGCTCGCCTCTCGATCCCTACCCCCTCGCTCTCATTTCCATCTCTCCACACTCTACCCCCTCAACCACACCTTCTCCCTAACCATTATTTCTAATCCTACCTCATCTTCCCTTCTTTCCCCCCTCTTCCTCTCCTCTCCCTTTACCTCCTCTCATCATTAACACAGATTCGACCCTCTCATTCTCTACCGTACCCCCTTTCAACCGTTCTCTCCCTTTCTCCCTGACCTTCCTGCTTAAATCTACCCCCTCAAATGATCCTCTCCCCCTCCCCTCTCCTGCTCCTCTCCTCCTCTCTGTAAGTGGAGTAATGGAGCTTAAGGAAAACATTGTCAAAGTGCCTGGAAAGCAGAAATAGGGAATCAGGCAGCTAAATAACCACACACACACACCCTCACATTTGGTTTTCTAATAGCAGGTTAACAGATGAGAGGAGAGATGGTGACAGGAAAGAAGAGATGAATAATCTGTTTAGTGCCTGACACAATGGCAGCCAAGGTTGTGTGTGTGTAGAGGTAGAGACACTTTCTGGAGGAATTCTGAAGGAGTCACATCTGCTGTATTCTTTTGGTGGTATGGAGGAGCAAGGAAGAGACTGGATAGGACAGAAATGGGTTGGGAGGAGGAAGGGAGAGGGTTTTCGCTCTTCTCTTCTCCGTGCTCTAATCGTCTTTTCCAGAAGAGACTGGATCGTCACATGTAGCACTCACCTTCAAAGGAGAGGGGAGATATGTGTGTGAGAGAAAGAAGGAGTCCTTGACAGACAGCAAAGAAAGCCCTTTCAGTATCTCTAATAGCAGCCTTTGCTGAGCCTTTCCCACTGTGGCCCATGTGGGAATCAAACCCACAACCCTGGTGTTGCTAGCACATTGGTCTAACTCACAGAGCTATTATAGACAGAATAGTCGAGGGCTATTTACATAGTAGGGTTTGAAGTTTATATATAAGTTATTCTCGTTCTGTTTTTAACCTGTAATATCAACATAGTTTTGGCTCAATAATTTACTTACATGTTTGATTGGTCAGACACCAGATTTGGGTTGTTAGCAATTGAGGTTTCAGGTATTTCCTGGACCCAAAATGGCTCAAATTCTATAAATCTGATTAAAACGAGACTATAGCGTTCATAAAGTGACCAAAATGTCACATTGACAAAGTTTGGCGGTGCAACAGTATTTATTCAATGTATAATTTATCGCCTATTTCTGTCCAGTAACCCCTTAGACACACCGGTGCGTCAATCTAAATGACATAACATCAAAATACCATCCAAATCTGTTCATTTAAACTAGAGATATCTGCATCTCCAACCACAGCATCCGTCAGTGTCGCACTTCCGCATCTGTGGTGAAAACTGGCAGAGCTAATTGGTGTTTGTCAGACCGTGAAGTATCCCGAAAATGGGCCTTCTCACGTAAACGTCCGTAGTGTCCGAACCATTTGACCTACCCATGGTCACTCTGACAGAGCTCCAGAGTTCATCTGTGGAGATGGGAGAACCTTCCAGAAGGACAACCATCTCTGCAGCACTCCACCAATCAAGCCTTTATGGTAGAGTGAACAGACGGAAGCCATTCCTCAGTAAAAGGCACATGATAGCCCGCTTGGAGTTTATGAAAAGACACCTAAATGACTGCAATCACTGCCAAAGGTGCTTTAACAAAGTACTGAGTAAAGGATCTGAATACTTGTGATATATCAGTTTTTAATTTAAAAACATTTGCAAAAATTTCTACAAACTTTTTTTTTGTCATTATGGGTATTGCGTGTAGATTGATGTAAAAAAAAACGGTTTAATACATTTTTGAATAAGGCTGTAACCTTACAATATATATATATACTTTTAAGAGCAGGACACTGTAAAGTGCATTATTCCTCTGAAATAGATTTTTCAGCGTCAGACCAATGCCTACTTCTCACTTAACTTAGTTTTTTGTCATTAATAAGTGTAGGCGTGAGATTCCACAGAAATGTCAAGTGGGGAGAGTGGGGTAGATAAGGGTGGACATGGAGGGGCTCGATTCTTGGCTCGACGCGTATAACATGACCTGATATGAATTGGAATGTAAAGATAAAGATGTTTTATTGTCATATAGGCTATCACTAGAATCATAACTTCACCGACAGAATTATACACTGAGTATGCTAAACATTAAGAACACCTGCTCTTTCAATTACATAGACGGACCAGGTGAATGGTAGTAGGGGACAGGCACACTGGTTTGTGTCAAGAACTGCAACGCTGCTGGGTTTTTCACACTCAACAGTTTACCATGTGTATCAAGAATGGTCCACCACCCAAATGACATCCAGCCAACTTGACACAACTGTGGGAGCATTGGAGTCAACATGGGCCAGCATCAGATAGAAAGAGGAGAGAGACGAAAGAAAGGAAGAGAGGGGAGGATGAGCCCTCATTTGTTTTGTACATTTTTGTTTGTGTGTATTTCCTGTGTCATTTGTTGTGTAATTGTAAGTGGCATGGTTGTCTTTTAATAGAGACCTTGGTCTCAATGGGACTCCCAATAAGTAAATGTTACCCATAGATCATTACCATTTGTACCACTATTGCACGGTTGCTCTGGCAGCATCTATAAGCTAGAGCGGGTTGGAATGGACTGTTAAATGGACTCTTCACCCTCCTACACACATGATCTGAGGGCTGGCGACAAAACACATTTACTTTCTGAAGTGGCCTCGAGCGCTGCACTGGAAAAGGACACATACACACACCGTGTGCAACACCTTCAAAGGACCGTGTCAGTCAAATGTTTCCATTTTCTTTGGAGGTTGGGTTGCAGCCAGCAAACAATAGAAACATCAAAAAGGTTGAAACTCAATGGCCAATCAGACTGGAGTGTGAGGAATATCACTACCTGCTTGCTAATCAAAATGAGCTGAATGACCTTTTCCACATCATTTACAGCTTTCACTCAACCCAGATACACAAACAGAGACATGCATCCTCCCTTACATGGTTGCTATGATACTGTTGATGAATGCATCCTGTGTTTGAGTTTTTGTGTACAAAACCGACAGCAACTGAAGGCAGAAGACAGTGTCTTGTGTGTGTTCGTATCTGAGAGAGACAATCCTCTCAGGCCTTCTCCAGATCCTTCTTTCTTTATCCGATCTCTCTCTCTCTCTCTCTCTCTCTCTCTCTCACCACTCTCTCTCTCTCTCTCTCTCTCTCTCTCTCTCTCTCTCTCTCTCTCACCACTCTCTCTCTCTCTCTCTCTCTCTCTCTCTCTCCACTCTCTCTCTCTCTCTCTCTGGCTGATCCAGATCTAGCAGCTAGTAACAGAGGTTAATATCAGACAGACCCAGCAGTTAAAGACAAATACCCCCCCACACACACACACACACACACGCACGCACGCACGCACGCACACGCACGCACGCGCACACACACACACACACACACTCACACACACACACACAGAGAGAGCCTGGCAGGTAAACCTTGAAAGACGGCTGGCTGTGGTGCTCCGTACAGACGAGGGGATCCAGAAGCTGGCAGACAGTCAGCCCATGCATCCTGGACTAGTGTGTGTGTGTCTGTGTCCAGCCAGCCCATCTCTCGCTCTTGTCATCCCATTCCACCTCTCTAGCTCTACCCTTATCCTGTGTGTCCCGTAGAGCTGGATCAGTGGCTGGTGAATGAAGCCAGGCCTCAGCATGTCTACAGTCTAAATCAAACAGATGAGGAAGGGCCCTCAGCATCTAACCATCTAACACACACAGCCCAGGGCTCACAGCACAGGCAGGAGAAAACATCACAGCTATTAATGACAGGATATCCTTTCCCCCCGACCACAACAAAAGCCAGTTGTTGCTGTGTCTCACTGAGTTAGCATTTTAGCAGACAGTCTCAGATGCTGGGGTGATATTGCTGACTAGAGAGTATCTGACAAGGAGAGGGATGGTGTTTAGCTAACAGGGTGGATTTCTCTGACACACACGCATAAACAAACACGCACGCACACACTCGCACACACACTGCCGGCAATGTCTGCAAATAATGCAGTTTAGCTGAGAGCCACATCAAAAACCCACCCTGTTAGCTGAACACAATCCCTTTCCTTGTCTATGAACATATGAATGTCTTGTCCGTGGAATGGCCACACCTGTAGGTTTCTTCTACAGGGTTCCTGCCTTCTCTAGGGAGCTTTTCCCAGCCACTGTGCTTCTACAGTACATACTGTATGCAGTGCTTGCTCTTGGCGTTCTAGGCTCGGTATCTGAATAGCACTTTGTGGCAACTGCTGACGAAATAATGGCTTTCTGAAACACATTTGATTGATTGATCAAACAACAGAGACACCATGAAAGGCCTGATAGATATGAAGTGTGTGAGTCGTGTGCTGCTGGAGCCATTTCAACTACATGATGGATTTATGATGTCCAGTCAGACTTCGATACAGACGGACAGTCATAAGGACTGTGTGAGTTCGGTGCAGGGTTGGGGTCAATCCATTTCTCTACTCACTCAGTTCCCTCAATCGTTCACTCTCTGAATTGACCGTTTGAAAACTGAACTGATCCCAACAACATTGTCCTACGTCAGATGGCGCACTTCCCTCTTTCCCATCGTGGTGGAGAGGAAGAGGGGGGAGAGGAGGGGGGGGGAGGAGGAGGGAGGGAGGAGAAGAGGTAGGAGAAGTTTACAGGAGCTCCGTTCTGAATCAAGATTGTGAGTCACCACGGATCTGAGTATCGCGCCCTCTCTCTGACAGTTTCTCTTTTCTCTCTCTCTCTCTTTCCATCTCTCTTTCTCTCTCAATTCAATTCAAGGGGCTTTATTGGCATGGGAAACACATGTTAACATTGCCAAAGCAAGTGAAGTAGATAATAAACAAAAGTGAAATAAACAATCAAAATTAACAGTAAACATTACACTCACAGATGTTCCAAAAGAATAAAGACATTTCAAATGCTATATTATGCCTACATACAGTGTTGTAACGATGTGCAAGTGGCTCAAGTACAAAAGGGAAAATAAATAAACATAAATATGGGTTGTATTTACAATGGTGTTTGTACTTCACTAGATTCCCTTGCTCTCTCTCTGTGACAGTGCAGTGACAGCTATATGAGTGACTGCTGTTAAGTGTCACAGTGACATTATGTCAAACACAGATGTCACACTCCTGCTGCGCTGTTATTGAATGACTGACGGCTTCTTTCCTCTGACACACTGTGACACACACTATCTCTCTGACACTGCGCTGCTGGGTTGATTCTTTGACAGTGCAACAATGCAAACAGCTACTGCTGACAATGTTAGTATTGACAATGTTAAATTACTGACCATGTTAGTATTGATACTGTATTAAAATGACAATATTTCAAAAGCACCTCTACGCTCTCTTCACTTCCCACACATGGCGGTCCATAGCTCGGTATCTCGTCTCTCTCACTCTCTCTCCTCCGTCTTTTCCCCCGCCTCTCTTAGAAAGGTCAGCTCCCGTCAGAGTGTCAGGAGGAGTTTATTCATCAGAACATTCCAGGGAACATCGCTGTGGGAACCTGGCTCTCTCTCTTTTTCTCTCTCTCTCTCTCTCTCTCTCTCTCTCTCTCTCTCTCTCTCTCTCAGAGCTCTCGCTCGCTCTCGCTCGCTCTCTCTCAGGGCTCTCTCTCTCTCAGAGCTCTCTCTCTCTGAGCCCCCTCTCTCTCTCAAGACTCTCTCTCTCTCAGAGCTCTCTCTCTCTGAGCTCTCTCTCAGAGCTCTCTCAGAGCTCTCTCTCTCTGAGCCCTCTCTCAGAGCTCTCTCTCAGAGCTCTCTCTCAGAGCTCTTTCTCTCTTTCTGAGCTCTCTCTCTCTCTCAGAGCTCTCTCTCTCTCAGAGCTCTCTCTCTCTCAGAGCTCTCTCTCTGAGCTCTCTCTCAGAGCTCTCTCTCTCTCTGAGCCCTCTCTCAGAGCTCTCTCTCAGAGCTCTCTCTCAGAGCTCTTTCTCTCTTTCTGAGCTCTCTCTCTCTCTCTCAGAGCTCTCTCTCTCAGAGCTCTCTCTCTCTCTATCAGAGCTCTCTCTCACAGAGCTCTTGCTCTCAGATAGTTTAAGAAGTATTTTTGTAGTGGGTCTGAGGAGTTCTCAGATCCACTATGACTCTGACATCTGACATCAATCTGTTGTTGCCAGGTTGTTACCAGGTTGTTGCCAGGTTGCTACCAGGTTGTTACCAGTTTGTTACCAGTTTGTTACCAGGTTGTTGCTAGTTTGTTACCAGGTTGTTACCAGTTTGTTACCAAGTTGTTGCCAGGTTGTTGCTAGTTTGCTACCAGGTTGTTACCAGTTTGTTACCAGATTGTTACCAGGTTGTTACCAGGTTGTTACCATTTTTTTTTACCAGGTTGTTACCAGATTGTTGCCAGGTTGTTACCAGGCTGCTACCAGGCTGCTACCAGGCTGCTACCAGGTTGTTACCAGGCTGTTAACAGTTTGTTACCAGGTTGTTGCCAGGTTGTTAACAGGTTGCTACCAGGCTGCTACCAGGCTGCTACCAGGTTGTTACCAGGCTGTTAACAGTTTGTTACCAGGTTGTTGCCAGGTTGTTGCCAGGTTGTTAACAGGTTGCTACCAGGCTGCTACCAGGCCCTCTACCAGGTTGTTACCAGGCTGTTAACAGTTTGTTACCAGGTTGTTGCCAGGTTGTTGCCAGGTTGTTACCAGGTTGGGTTGTTGCCAGGTTGTTACCAGGTTGCTACCAGGCTATTACCAGCTCCTTGGATTTAGCCTCTGTAACCTTCATCCCTCCCTCTCTCTCACCCCACATCTCAGCCCCGCGTCACGCCCCCATCCTGGGTATCCCCTCTCCCTGATTCACCTCCTTCCCATCCAACCATCCATGTACAATCTATACTCCTTCAGTCCCCTTTACGCACCATCCACCCCCCCCCCCACGGGTCCTCTCATTCCAATTCTCTCTATCACTCTTTTTCTAGTCTCTTTATTTCTCTCCCTCTGGTCTGTCTATTTTCTCTCCCTCTGGTCTCTCTTTCTCTCCCTCTGGTCTGTCTAATTTCTATCCCTCTGGTCTGTCTAATTTCTATCCCTCTGGTCTCTCTTTCTCTCCCTCTGGTCTCTCTTTCTCTCCCTCTGGTCTCTCTTTCTCTCCCTCTGGTCTGTCTAATTTCTCTCCCTCTGGTCTCTCTTTCTATCCCTCTGGTCTCTCTTTCTCTCCCTCTGGTCTCTCTTTCTCTCCCTCTGGTCTCTCTTTCTATCCCTCTGGTCTGTCTATTTTCTCTCCCTCTGGTCTGTCTATTTTCTATCCCTCTGGTCTCACTTTCTCTCCATCTGGTCTCTCTTTCTCTCCCTCTGGTCTCTCTTTCTCTCCCTCTGGTCTCTCTTTCTATTCCTCTGGTCTCTCTTTCTCTCCCTCTGGTCTCTCTTTCTATCCCTCTGGTCTCTCTTTCTCTCCCTCTGGTCTCTCTTTCTATCCATCTGGTCTGTCTATTTTCTCTCCCTCTGGTCTGTCTAATTTCTATCCCTCTGGTCTCTCTTTCTCTCCATCTGGTCTCTCTTTCTCTACCTCTGGTCTCTCTATTTTCTATCCCTCTGGTCTCTCTCTTTTCCATCCCTCTGGTCTCTCTCTCATTTCTCTACCTCTGGTCTCTCTCTCGTTTCTCTACCTCTGGTCTCTCTCTTTCTCTTCATCTGGTCTCTCTCTCTTTCTCTCGCATTAGTCGCTCTTTCAGGCCCTCAAATGTTTCTGTTTCTCTGCCAGCAGTGTGTGTCAGGTGAGGAAGAGAGATATGTGATTTTTCTCTAATCAAACTGATCATATCTTTTTTCAGTCTTCAGGCTTTATTATCTGATCTACGGCATCTTCCTCGATGTGCTGGATGCAAATGGATTCTCCAGACACCTTGAGGGAGAGAGAGGGAGTGAAAGAGAGAGAGAAAGAGAGAGAGAGAATCTCGGCCAAATAACTGCCTCTCTTTTCATAGACTATTTAAAAACATTTTACCTTCAACCAAAGGTCTGCCCTCATGTCTCTCTTTTCATAGGCTATTTAAAATCCTTTTACCTTCAACCAACCCCCCCCCCCCTCTCTCTCTCTCCCTCTTTTATCCTCACAGAGATATGAGGCTTTGAACTCCCTGAAGGAAGAGGAAAACGAGGGGAAATCAAACAGCCGTGTCCGCACGCCCTCAGATGCTTGTTAGAGCCGATTGGTGTCTGTACGCATTTGTCAGGTCAGACTGTGTGTGTGTGTGTGTGTGTGTGTGTGTGTGTGTGTGTGTGTATATGGAGGGGAGATCACAGCTAATTTAAGGCACTAAACTAAACTAACACAAATGTTTTGCCAAACAGCCTCCAGCTACAGTCATGAACGATTAAAGAGGAGCAGATAGATCTAAGACACACATGCACGCACACACACACGCATGCACACACACGCACACACATGCACACGCACACGCACACACACACACACACACACACATACACACACACACACACTGGCGTTTCAAGCAGTCTGTCTGAATTCTTCCACCAGGAGAAATATAACATCTTAGAGACGCAGCCGTGCTGTACTTGTGCCTTAATCAGGGTAACAGTGAAATGATAAGTTGTAAGTGGTTTGTGCTGCTGTGTAATGACTATCATTAATTGCTGTTTGGTTTGTTTTCAACTTTAAATCTCCTATTGTGTTTTAACATGGCTGGTATGAACAGACTGCATCTATATACATTAGTTCAACTCATTATAACAGGGTTTCATCTCGGCGTTCAATGCAGTGTCTTTTGTTCTGTCCAGTTCTGACCCTGGTGTGTGTGTGTGTCTGTGTGTGTGTCTGTGGGTGTGTGTGTGTGTGTCTCCACTGTCTCCACTATTACACTGGGGACCCCAGTGCCTGAGAGCATTTGATCCCTCACTGTTTGTTTTTTCGAGGCGGGCAATATGTGGACGGCCGTAGAGTGAGAGGGGTCCTAAGGGTTCTGGTGACCTACCATTTAGAAGATTTGCTCTGCTCTCTGACATTTATCTGTGTGTGTGTGTGTGTGGACAGCCAGGAAAACACACGGTTTGTCCATCGCCCCGACAAAGTGCATCCGATCACCTTGAGTCAACAGACGCTAATACTGCGGGGGTTAGCCGGCAAATCCCAACGCTTTTAGAGGGAGAAGGAGAGAGCTGGAGAGAGAGAGAGATGGTAAAGAGGAGAGAACCACAGGCACTATCCCTTAGGGGAGAAAGACAGAGAGTGATGGAGAGAGGGAGGAAGAGAGAGGGAGAAAGTGTGAAAGTGCTCTGAGGAGAGACATGATGGCAAACTGTGAACCCTCCTTTATTGATGTGAGAGATTTGGAGCGATGTCAGATGTGCCTTTCCTCTTCGCTTCACCCTCCTCCTCCTCAGGATCACATCACAGACTCCCCAGGGACCCATTCGCAGCCACAGAGAGCTCCTAACAGTAGATCCTCACACAGAGTCTTTCCCTTTTATATCCCTAAACGAAATGGGTTTTAGACAAGGCTCAATGGGTTGAGAGGGGAAACTGTGTATTCTATTGCCCAGTTGATCTGAAAGAGATTGAAGTCCCACGGTTACACCAGTTCTATAGAGGAGTACTGCTGCTACGGTGAAGTGTTTTTCCCTATTGGAGCTGTGAGTCTGAAAGGATCACACACAAGTTCATGGCAGGATAGGCTTTAGTGCTCCACTCAAGCACACAGTGTGCCTCCTATTCCGTATGTGTGGTACTGTATAGAACCATGCTACAGTAGCTGCTGTTAAATGGATGTGTCTGTCTATAGGCGCAGTGATTATCGGGACTCTGTGAAAGGCTGTCAGTGGGGGGGAAGACGGGAGGGAAGAAGGGAGGGAAAGATGGAGATAGAGAGAGAGCCCGCTCCCAACCCAATCGAAAGCCTCTCTCTGAAAGCGAGCCTCCCCCTCCTCGGTCTCCTACCCACGCAACTCCTCCTATCTCCACTCTCACCTCTCTTTCCCTCTCCACTCCTTCTCTGTCTCCGTCTCTCCCTGTCTCCTTGGTCCCTGAAGCCTCTCAGAAGGAGCGATAAAGAGACGGGGAGTATTGTTTCAACTCAGTGGTCTGATCACAGAGAGCTGGTTATAACTATAACACACAGAGACCTCCACTGTCAGTCTTTACCCACCCGTATATGCAGGACAGAAGTAGCTACAAATACCTTTGTATTCATAAACCTTAACAAAAATGTGGTAATAATAGATCATGTACTTCCTCCTTATTTTTGACGACAATACCGCCAATCAAGTCATTTCTAGTATGACCATCTAGTGAGTACCCTCCTATAGCAGACTAGTTTACAGTATATAACACCAGAGAGTCACAGGGGGATCCCTTGTGAGGACACCAGGGTCAACTATAACACGTTAGCTGATGTGTTCATTACACTTACATTGTGGCATGTTACAAATACACACACGCACACACACACACACACACACACACACACGTTACATATGTTTCATGTGTGAGATAAATCGATCATTGCGCGTGGTGCCCAGTCAGATTACTTCTGTGTTCTAATTGGCCACTGAGGAGTCTGCTGGTGTAGACTGTGGAGGGAGCCTGCTGCTGGAGATGCCATCTCTACGCTCTGCAGACAGGCACACAAACACACACACACAGTTATTACAGCAGGCCTTAATGAAATGTTCAGTGGGTGAGAATGTTGAGATTTTTGTTATCAGGCAACGACTAATGATAAATAAAACATGTTTCGATTGTTGTGCAAAATAGAGAAACTAAAACTAAGGATCTGGTGTTGCCAGCTGTTACTGAATTAGCTCTAATATTAATATTGTTTAATCCTCTCTGTCTTGTAGATCTGGGAGTGGTGCAGTTTAACCATACAGCTTGGTGAAAAATGTACTGTACAATCTCTCTCTCTCTCTTTCTCTCTCTCTCTCTCTCTTTCCCTCTCTCTCTCTCTCTCTCCCTCTCTCTCTCTCTCCCTCTCTCTCTCTCTCTCTCTCTCTCTCTCTCTCTCTCTCTCTCTCTCTCTCTCTCTCTCTCTCTCTCTCTCTCTCTCTCTCTCTCTCTCTCTCTCTCTCTCTCTCTCTCTCTCTCTCTCTCTCTCTCTCTCAATTCAATTCAATTCAATTCAAGGGCTTTATTGGCATGGGAAACATGTGTTAACATTGCCAAAGCAAGTGAGGTATATATATAAAGTGAATATATAAAGTGAAATAAACAATCAAAATTAACAGTAAACATTACACATACAGAAGTTTCAAAACAATAAAGACATTACAAATGTCATATTATATATATATATAGTGTTTTAACAATGTACAAATGGTTAAAGGACACAAGATAAAATAAATAAGCATAAATATGGGTTGTATTTACAATGGTGTTTGTTCTTCACTGGTTGCCCTTTTCTCGTGGCAACAGGTCACAAATCTTGCTGCTGTGATGGCACACTGTGGAATTTCACCCAGTAGATATGGGAGTTTATCAAAACTGGATTTGTTTTCAAATTCTTTGTGGATCTGTGTAATCTGAGGGAAATATGTCTCTCTAATATGGTCATACATTGGGCAGGAGGTTAGGAAGTGCAGCTCAGTTTCCACCTCATTTTGTGGGCAGTGAGCACATAGCCTGTCTTCTCTTGAGAGCCATGTCTGCCTACGGCGGCCTTTCTCAATAGCAAGGCTATGCTCACTGAGTCTGTACATAGTCAAAGCTTTCCTTAATTTTGGGTCAGTCACAGTGGTCAGGTATTCTGCCGCTGTGTACTCTCTGTGTAGGGCCAAATAGCATTCTAGTTTGCTCAGTTTTTTTGTTAATTCTTTCCAATGTGTCAAGTAATTATCTTTTTGTTTTCTCATGATTTGGTTGGGTCTAATTGTGCTGCTGTCCTGGGGCTCTGTAGGGTGTGTTTGTGTTTGTGAACAGAGCCCCAGGACCAGCTTGCTTAGGGGACTCTTCTCCAGGTTCATCTCTCTGTAGGTGATGGCTTTGTTATGGAAGGTTTGGGAATCGCTTCCTTTTAGGTGGTTATAGAATTTAACGTCTCTTTTCTGGATTTTGATCATTAGTGGGTATTGGCCTAATTCTGCTCTGCATGCATTATTTGGTGTTCTACATTGTACACGGAGGATATTTTTTGCAGAATTCTGCGTGCAGAGTCTCAATTTGGTGTTTGTCCCATTTTGTGAAGTCTTGGTTGGTGTGCGGACCCCAGACCTCACAACCATAATGAGCAATGGGCTCTATGACTGATTCAAGTATTTTTAGCCAAATCCCAATTGGTATGTTGAAATTTATGTTCCTTTTGATGGCATAGAATGCCCTTCTTGCCTTGTCTCTCAGATCGTTCACAGCTTTGTGGAAGTTACCTGTGGCGCTGATGTTTAGGCCAAGGTATATATAGTTTTTTGTGTGCTCTAGAGCAACAGTGTCTAGATGGAATTTGTATTTGTGGTCCTGGTGACTCTCTCTCTCTCTCTCTCTCTCCCTCTCTCTCTCTCTCTCTCTCCTCTCTCTCTCTCTCTCTCTCTCTCTCTCTCTCTTTCTCTCTCTCTCTCTCTCTCTGTCCCTCTCTCTCTCTCTCTCTCCCTCTCTCTCTCTCTCTCTCTCCCTTTCTCTTTCTCTCCCTCTCCCTCTCCCTCTCCCTCTCTCTGAGAAATGTTCTAGTAATCTGTAATTGAAATATAGTCTGAAATTATTTCCTCTAAAATGTTGAATTCATTGGTGTAAAACTGGTCGGGGATATTTGCATATTTTTTCAATTTAATATCTTGAGTAACTAACTTGTCACTTCCTATATTTTCTGGTTAATGAATTAATGAGTGGCAGTTTGCCCTTGATGTGTCAGCGTGTAGCAATATGTTTATTCATGTTTTCATTAGAGGGTGCTTTTATATTATATTAAAGGGTGCTGTGACCAGGCTGATCTGACTGCCTTAAGCTGCCAGTCACATCAGAGTGTTTCAACCCGCTGCCTGTGTACCTCAGCTAGTGTACAGGATTTCTTCAATTATACATCAATGTGTGTGTGTGTGTGTTTAGTCTATTCTACATCATTTACATACTTCCTTTTGAGAAAGCATCCCATTTTTAAATATATTTTTAGATCCCCATTTAGCTTTTGCAGAAGCAGCTTCTCTTCCATGGATACACTGCTAGACAAGGACAGTCACACTAACAAATAATGTGTGTATAGGAGTGTGTTTGTGTGTGTGTGTGTGTGTGTGTGTCCCCTACAGTTCCTATCGTTCCATTAGTTTTATAAAGGTAATTTTGCTATTGGAGATGGAAGGGAGTTCCATTCGATCATGGCTCTGTATAAAACTGTGTGTTACCGTGAATTCGTTCTGGACTTGAGGACTGTGAAGAGACCCCTGGTGGGGTATGTGTGGGTGTGTCTGAGCTGGATGTTATTTGATTACGCAGGCAATCTGGAATTTTTATCACAGTAATATTTCTCATAAAAAGTAGAAGAGAAGCAGTTCATCTCTCAATGAGTGAACACACAACAAGGAAATACTGTCTTGCATGTTGTTGATGGTAGTTCTGGAGTTAAGGGCAAGGTGTGCTACTCTGTTTTAAGCCAGCTGCTGCTTTGCTAGGTTTTTCTGTGCTGCACTTGACCATATTACTGGGCAGTAATCAAGATGGGACAAAACCAGAGCCTGAACAACTAGTACAGTTGATTTTTGTATAAAAAACGCAGAACATCTTGTTATAACAGACATACCCCTCCCCATCTTCAAAACAACTTTAGCAATATGACTTGACCATGATAATTGACCTTCCAATGTTATACCTTGTAGTTTAGCTTCCTCATCTTGCTCAATGGTCACACCCTTTACGTACAACTCCAGTTGAGTTTTAGGTCTTAGAAAATGCTTTAAACCAAATTCAATGCTTTTAGTTTTAGATGTATTAAAAACCAGTTTATTATTAATCACCCATTCTGATACCGACTGTAGCTCCTTATTTAGAATCCAAAGCTCACTGGCTTTGGGTGCTGACATGTAGAGTGTGTAATCATCCGCATGCATAGTCATTCTAGCTTCTTGTGAGACAAGTGGCAAATAATTTGTAAAAATAGATAAGACTAACAGCCCAAGGCAACTGCCCTGAGGGACACCGCACTGTACATATCTGATGTTAGAGAAGCTTCCAATGATGAACACTCTCTGATAAATAACTCTCCAAAGATGTGATGGCGGGTGATGTAAATAATAATAATTGATTGACTTTATATGGGGCTTTTCAACCAACTGAGGTACTCAAAAGGCTTTACATAGTAGCGGGAAACTCACCTCATCCACCAGCAATGTGTAGCACCTACCTGGCTGATGCACGGTGACTGTTTCTGTGCCAGAACGTTCACCACACATCAGCTATCAGGTGGTGAGGTGAGGAATGATATATGCCAATTAGGAATGAAGGGGATGACTAGGTGGCCATGATGGAATGGGGCCAGGTTGGGAATTTAGCCATGACACCGGGGTGAACACCCTTATTCTTAATGTGTGTCATGGGATTTGTAATGACCACAGAGAGTCCGGACACCCGTTTAATGTCCGATACAAAAGACGGCCCCCTTACGCAGGGCAATGTCCCATTCACTGCCCTGGGGAATTGGGATCTACTTAGACCAGAGGGAAGAGTTGGCCCTCCATCACCACTTCCAGCAGCATCTGGTCTCCCATCCAGGACCAACCCTACTTAGCTTCAGAGGTAAGCCAGCAGTGGGCTGAAGGGTGGTATAGGTATAGTAAGCCATAGTTATTGTTTTCAATAACAATTTATGATCAACAACACCAAAGGTTGCACTGAAATCTAACAATACAACTTTAAGAAGTATTATCCATTTTCTTTTAACCAATCATCATCATCTAAGTGAGTTTTAGAGATTACAAATATATTAATAAATATATATTATATTATATTATATATATATATGAATGTTATCCGATGTTAGCAGGTTATTGATTTCATGAACCTTATTTCTAATGCTTCATAAATTAATATGGGATATTCTTAGAACAGTTTTTCAGAGACTTTCAAAAACTCCATGGCATTCTTTTGACCAATCACACCTTAGAGAGACGTCACCATGGTAGCCAGAGAGCATTGGCCTTGGTGGAGCAGCTGGCCGAGGGACGTGCATGTATGATCGGATGGGGGTTGTTTGTGTTGATTATTTGTCTCCTGTCACACACAGAGGGTCTCCCATTAGAAGTGGGCGGGGCTTTGGAGTTGCCTCCAGCTGATCAATATCCTGTGGTCAGAAATCAATCAGGATCAATAAACATCTCTGCAGGGGAAACACTGGCACAATTAAACGCATGCTACTGGCTACTGGAGAGAACATGCTGACTGAGGAAGAGATGGAGGGGTAAGAGAGGAGGAGAAGAAAGGAGATGAGGGGAGAGGAGGCGTGAGGGGCAGGCTAGGGTCAATTAGTATTCATAAATGAGAAATGAATGTGTGGCTGCAGTGTAATAACAATTAGACTACTAGATCATCTAATCACATAGCCTGGTCAGTGTAACTGGAGCTCAATAGATCCTTAATGGCCTGCCTGTACAGTCCTGTCACCAGGGTTACATCCCAGCCCTAATGGTTATTATAGCAGGCCTTTATTAAATGTTATCCTGGTCCCTCAATAGACAAATAACATCTGATTCTATCTGCGGACACTTAGCAGAGGGAGGGAAGGAGGGAAAGAGGGAGGGCCACAGTGAGAGAGACAATGTGAAAAATAATGAAGGAGAAAGAATGTGAGAGATATGATGTGAATATTGAAATCATATTAATTTCCGTAAAAGACGGATCTCCACACCTCCATACCATCAAATTGCATGTCCTACCTGGCATTGCCGTAACACGCCTTCAGCACCATTAGCCTAGCGCACGCACACACGCACACACACACGCACACACGCACACACACGCACACACACGCACACACGCACACACACACACACGCACGCACGCAGCACACGCACGCAGCACACACCTCTCCTGTAGGCTGGACGGCTGTATGTTAAATGTCCTTGTTCATCTCTGAAGAGAAAATAATTTGACTCTCCTCCCCACCACCACCCAAACACACACACGCACTCTGCATTTTCTGCACTAGCTAGGCAGAACGTTTCTAATGCCATTATTTCAAAGCGTGGTCAGTGACCCCTCTAAAGAGCCGCCCTACTGAGTGTGTATACTCACAGCCTAAATAATGCAGTGACTGAGCTGCGTCTAGCCCACAGCATGAATAAATAACTACACACACACACACACACACACACACACACACACACACACACACACACACACTCACACACACACACACTAACGCACACACTAACGCACACACTCACACACACACACACACACACACGCACACTCACACACACACACACTAACGCACACACTAACGCACACACTCACACACACACACACGCACACTCACACACACACATAAACAAGTAACTACACACAAACACTGCTCTCTACTAACTCTCCTTACAGTTAATTCAGTAGATAAATATTTCAGAGGTTGCTTACTTGATAACAGTTTAACTTATTTAAGATTTCATTACGTTTCTGCTCAAGAAAGACATACTTAGAGAGAGAAAGCAGTGAGGTTTACGTGCTGTTTTCATCACACCAACAGGCTGTATGTAGGTGAACACCCACTCTCTCCAGTATTAGTAACAGAGTTACATTGGGTGAACACCCACTCTCTCCAGTATTAGTAACAGAGTTACAGTGAGTGAACACCCACTCTCTCCAGTATTAGTAACAGAGTTACAGTGGGTGAACACCCACTCTCTCCAGTATTAGTAACAGAGTTACATTGGGTGAACACCCACTCTCTCCAGTATTAGTAACAGAGTTACATTGGGTGAACACCCACTCTCTCCAGTATTAGTAACAGAGTTACAGTGGGTGAACACCCACTCTCTCCAGTATTAGTAACATAGTTACATTGGGTGAACACCCACTCTCTCCAGTATTAGTAACAGAGTTACAGTGGGTGAACACCCACTCTCTCCAGTATTAGTAACAGAGTTACATTGGGTGAACACCCACTCTCTCCAGTATTAGTAACAGAGTTACATTGGGTGAACACCCACTCTCTCCAGTATTAGTAACAGAGTTACAGTGGGTGAACACCCACTCTCTCCAGTATTAGTAACAGAGTTACATTGGGTGAACACACACTCTCTCCAGTATTAGTAACAGAGTTACATTGGGTGAACACCCACTCTCTCCAGTATTAGTAACAGAGTTACAGTGAGTGAACACCCACTCTCTCCAGTATTAGTAACAGAGTTACAGTGAGTGAACACCCACTCTCTCCAGTATTAGTAACAGAGTTACAGTGAGTGAACACCCACTCTCTCCAGTATTAGTAACAGAGTTACATTGGGTGAACACCCACTCTCTCTAGTATTAGTAACAGAGTTACAGTGAGTGAACACCCACTCTCTCCAGTATTAGTAACAGAGTTACATTGGGTGAACACCCACTCTCTCCAGTATTAGTAACAGAGTTACAGTGGGTGAACACCCACTCTCTCCAGTATTAGTAACAGAGTTACAGTGGGTGAACACCCACTCTCTCCAGTATTAGTAACAGAGTTACAGTGAGTGAACACCCACTCTCTCCAGTATTAGTAACAGAGTTACAGTGGGTGAACACCCACTCTCTCCAGTATTAGTAACAGAGTTGCATTGGGTGAACACCCACTCTCTCCAGTATTAGTAACAGAGTTGCATTGGGTGAACACCCACTCTCTCTAGTATTAGTAACAGAGTTACAGTGGGTGAACACCCACTCTCTCTAGTATTAGTAACAGAGTTACAGTGGGTGAACACCCACTCTCTCCAGTATTAGTAACAGAGTTGCATTGGGTGAACACCCACTCTCTCCAGTATTAGTAACAGAGTTACAGTGGGTGAACACCCACTCTCTCCAGTATTAGTAACAGAGTTGCATTGGGTGAACACCCACTCTCTCTAGTATTAGTAACAGAGTTACAGTGGGTGAACACCCACTCTCTCTAGTATTAGTAACAGAGTTACAGTGGGTGAACACCCACTCTCTCCAGTATTAGTAACAGAGTTGCATTGGGTGAACACCCACTCTCTCCAGTATTAGTAACAGAGTTACAGTGGGTGAACACCCACTCTCTCCAGTATTAGTAACAGAGTTGCATTGGGTGAACACCCACTCTCTCTAGTATTAGTAACAGAGTTACAGTGGGTGAACACCCACTCTCTCCAGTATTAGTAACAGAGTTACAGTATGTGGAAGGGACACTCAGTTCAAATCAGTTCAAGTTTATATCCATTTGATTATTATCTACTGGTGAACTTTGTCTGTGATTCTAGACTGTAGCTCTGTCCTAGATGAGACATGTGAGTGGCAGAGTTCCTTAATGACTGGCTTCATCTGGTCAGATAAACAGGAGGGAGGGAGGGAGGGAGGTAGGGAGAGGGAGGAAGGAAGGAAGAGAGGGATAGGGAGGAAGGGAGGGAGAGGGGGTTTGGGAGGAATAAGGAGGAGGAGAGTGAGGGAGGGAGGGAGAGTGAGTGAGGAAGGGAGGGGAGGAAGGGAGGGAAAGGGAGGAAGGGAAGGAGAGGAGGAAGGGAGGGATAAGGAGGAGGAGAGTGAGGGAGGGAGAGTGAGTGAGTGAGGAAGGGAGGGGGAGGAATGGAAGGAGAGGGAGTAAGGGAGGGAGGGAGAGGGAAGAAGGGAGGGAGGGACAGGGAGGACAGTAGAATATAGACGACAGCCAAAAACTCTCTCCTCTTGCAGCACTTTCTCTTTCCCTGTCTGCATGCCTCTCTGCCTCTCTGCCTTTGTGTGTGTGCTTGTGTGCCGACAGCATGCTGCTCTGCAGAGCTTATAAATTACCTTCTTTCCAACTCCACTTTAAATTAATGGAAGGAGCCGCCTCTCTATCTCTGCCTCTGTCTCTATCTCCCTCCCTCTCTTTCTCTTCTTCCCTCTTTCTCTCTTCCTCTTTCTTTCTCTCTCTCTTCCTCCCTCTCTCTTCCCCTATTTCTCTCTCTCTTTACCTCCCTCTCTCTCTCTACCTCTGTTCCTCCTTTCTCTCTCTCTGCCTCCCCCTCTCTACCTCCCTCTCTCTCTCTGCCTGTCTCTCTCTACCTCCCTCTCTTTGCCTCTGTCTCTCTGTCTACCTCCCTCTCCATTTCCTTCTCTCTCTCCCCTTATCTCTCTCTAGTACACAGACCAAAAAGATCTCATAGTTTCCCTTCGAAATTCGGCGTATTACGGACGAACGTCTGTTTTTACGCATTAATTCCACATGGTTACATGGTTAATTCCGCATGGTTACAGGATTAATTCCGCATGGTTACAGGGTTAATTCTGCGTGGTTAAAGGGTTAAACAGAAACAACTCAAAGGTTAACAGTTCATGCATTCATTTTAGGTGGTTAAGGTTAGAGCTATGGCTTGAGGAAGGCTTAAAACAAAATAATTAAAAACAACTCGCTATTACCATCAGAATTCCTAGAGCATTATGAACTGTTGTAGCGCAGTGGTTTAAGCAGCATGCTTTGGCTCCGAGCATCATTAGTTCGTGCCTTGTTTTTTCTTGTTTTTTTTTGTGAGTGCCAAGGAAGGCATATCGACGTTCTATTTCTACTGACCAGCCTGACAGACAGATTAAAGAGTATTGAAATGGAGAACAGGTTAGTCTCTGTGGGCTTGTCAGTCTGGTCTCCTGTCTGATCTCCTTTCTGGTCTCCTTTCTGGTCTCCTGTCTGGTCTCATTTCTGGTCTCCTGTCTGGTCTCCTGTCTGGTTTCATGTCTACTGTCATGTCTGGTCGGTCTGTTCTCCTGTCTGGTCAGACTGTCTGATCTCCTGTCTGGTCTCCTTTCTGGTCTCCTGTCTGGTCTCCTGTCTGGTGTCATGTCTGGTCGGTCTGGTCTCCTGTCTGGTGTCATGTCTGGTGTCATGTCTGGTCGGTCTGGTCTCCTGTCTGATCTCCTGTCTGGTCTCCTGTCTGGTTGGTCTGCTCTCCTGTCTGGTCTCTTGTCTGGTCTCCTGTCTGGTTGGTCTGGTCTCCTGTCTGGTCTCTTGTCTTGTCTCCTGTCTGGTTGGTCTGGTCTTCTGTCTGGTCTCCTGTCTGGTCGGTCTGGTCTCCTGTCTGGTCTTCTGCCTGGTCGGTCTGGTCTCCTGTCTGGTCTCCTGTCTGATTTCCTGTCTGGTCGGTCTGGTCTCCTGTCTGGTCTCCTGTCTGGTTGGTCTGGTCTCCTGTCTGGTCTCTTGTCTGGTCTCCTGTCTGGTTGGTCTGGTCTCCTGTCTGGTCACCTGTCTGGTCGGTCTGGTCTCCTGTCTGATCTCCTGTCTGGTCTCCTGTCTGGTCTCTTGTCTGGTCTCCTGTCTGGTTGGTCTGGTTCCCTGTCTGGTCTCTTGTCTGGTCTCCTGTTTGGTTGGTCTGGTCTCCTGTCTGGTCTCCTGTCTGGTTGGTCTGGTCTCCTGTCTGGTCTCTTGTTTGATCTCCTGTCTGGTCTCCTGTCTGGTCTCTTGTCTGGTCTCCTGTCTGGTTGGTCTGGTCTCCTGTCTGGTCTCCTGTCTGGTAGGTCTGGTCTCCTGTCTGGTCTCCTGTCTGGTCGGTCTGGTCTCCTGTCGGATTTCCTGTCTGGTCGGTCTGGCCTCCTGTCTGGTCGGTCTGGTCTCCTATCTGGTCTCCTGTCTGGTCTCTTGTCTGGTCTCCTGTCTGGTTGGTCTGGTCTCCTGTCTGGTCACCTGTCTGGTCTCCTGTCTGGTCTCTTGTCTGGTCTCCTGTTTGGTTGGTCTGGTCTCCTGTCTGGTCACCTGTCTGGTTGGTCTGGTCTCCTGTCTGGTCTCTTGTCTGGTCTCCCGTCTGGTTGGTCTGGTCTTCTGTCTGGTCTCCTGTCTGGTCCCATGTCGGGTCGGTCTGGTGTCCTGTCTGATCTCCTGTCTGGTCTCCTGTCTGGTCTCTTGTCTGGTCTCCTGTCTGGTTGGTCTGGTCTCCTGTCTGGTCTCCTGTCTGGTAGGTCTGGTCTCCTGTCTGGTCTCCTGTCTGGTCGGTCTGTCTCCTGTCTGGTCTTCTGTCTGGTCGGTCTGGTCTCCTGTCTGGTCTCCTGTCAGATTTCCTGTCTGGTCGGTCTGGCCTCCTATTTGGTCTCCTGTCTGGTCTCCTGTCTGGTTGGTCTGGTCTCCTGTCTGGTCTCCTGTCTGGTAGGTCTGGTCTCCTGTCTGGTCTCCTGTCTGGTCGGTTTGTCTCCTGTCTGGTCTTCTGTCTGGTCGGTCTGGTCTCCTGTCTGGTCTCCTGTTGGATTTCCTGTCTGGACGGTCTGGCCTCCTGTCTGGTCAGTCTGGTCTCCTATCTGGTCTCCTGTCTGGTCTCCTGTCTGGTTGGTCTGGTCTCCTGTCTGGTCTTTGTCTGGTCTCCTGTCTGGTTGGTCTGGTCTCCTGTCTGGTCGGTCTGGTCTCCTGTCTGGTTGGTCTGGTCTCCTGTCTGGTCTCTTGTCTGGTCTCCTGTCTGGTTGGTCTGGTCATCTGTCTGGTCTCCTGTCTGGTCGGTCTGGTCTCCTGTCTGGTCTTCTGTCTGGTCGGTCTGGTCTCCTGTCTGATTTCCTGTCTGGTCGGTCTGGTCTCCTATCTGGTCTCCTGTCTGGTCTCCTGTCTGGTTGGTCTGGTCTCCTGTCTGGTCTCTTGTCTGGTCTCCTGTCTGGTTGGTCTGGTCTCCTGTCTGATCTCCTGACTGGTCTCCTGTCTGGTCTCTTGTCTGGTCTCCTGTCTGGTTGGTCTGGTCTCCTGTCTGGTCTCCTGTTTGGTTGGTCTGGTCTCCTGTCTGGTCGGTCTGGTCTCCTATCTGGTCTCCTGTCTGGTCTCCTGTCTGGTTGGTCGGGACTCCTGTCTGGTCTCCTGTCTGGTCTCCTGTCTGGTCACCTGTCTGGTCTGTCTGGTCTCCTGTCTGATCTCCTGTCTGGTCTATTGTCTGGTCTCCTGTTTGGTTGGTCTGGTCTCCTGTCTGGTCTCCTGTCTGGTTGGTCGGGTCTCCTGTCTGGTCTCCTGTCTGGTCTCCTGTCTGGTCTCCTGTCTGGTTGGTCTGGTCTCCTCTCTGGTCTCTTGTCTGGTCTCCTGTCTGGTTGGTCTGGTCTTCTGTCTGGTCCCCTGTCGGGTCGGTCTGGTGTCCTGTCTGATCTCCTGTCTGGTCTCCTGTCTGGTCTCCTGTCTGGTCTCTTGTCTGGTCTCCTGTCTGGTTGGTCTGGTCTCCTGTCTGGTAGGTCTGGTCTCCTGTCTGGTCTCCTGTCTGGTCGGTTTGTCTCCTGTCTGGTCTTCTGTCTGGTCGGTCTGGTCTCCTGTCTGGTCTCCTGTCTGGTCTCCTGTCTGGTCTCCTGTCTGGTTGGTCTGGTCTCCTGTCTGGTCTCCTGTCTGGTAGGTCTGGTCTCCTGTCTGGTCTCCTGTCTCGTTGGGTTGTCTCCTGTCTGGTCTTCTGTCTGGTCGGTCTGGTCTCCTGTCTGGTCTCTTGTCGTATTTCCTGTCTGGTCGGTCTGGCCTCCTATCTGGTCTCCTGTCTGGTCTGTTGTCTGGTCTCCTGTCTGGTTGGTCTGGTCTCCTGTCTGGTCTCCTGTCTGGTAGGTCTGGTCTCCTGTCTGGTCTCCTGTCTGGTTGGTTTGTCTCCTGTCTGGTCTTCTGTCTGGTCGGTCTGGTCTCCTGTCTGGTCTCTTGTCGTATTTCCTGTCTGGTCGGTCTGGCCTCCTATCTGGTCTCCTGTCTGGTCTGTTGTCTGGTCTCCTGTCTGGTTGGTCTGGTCTCCTGTCTGGTCTCCTGTCTGGTAGGTCTGGTCTCCTGTCTGGTCTCCTGTCTGGTCGGTCTGGTCTCCTGTCGGATTTCCTGTCTGGTCAGTCTGGCCTCCTGTCTGGTCGGTCTGGTCTCCTATCTGGTCTCCTGTCTGGTCTCTTGTCTGGTCTCCTGTCTGGTTGGTCTGGTCTCCTGTCTGGTCTCTTGTCTGGTCTTCTGCCTGGTCGGTCTGGTCTCCTGTCTGGTCTCCTGTCTGATTTCCTGTCTGGTCGGTCTGGTCTCCTGTCTGGTCTCCTGTCTGGTTGGTCTGGTCTCCTGTCTGGTCTCTTGTCTGGTCTCCTGTCTGGTTGGTCTGGTCTCCTGTCTGGTCACCTGTCTGGTCGGTCTGGTCTCCTGTCTGATCTCCTGTCTGGTCTCCTGTCTGGTCTCTTGTCTGGTCTCCTGTCTGGTTGGTCTGGTTCCCTGTCTGGTCTCTTGTCTGGTCTCCTGTTTGGTTGGTCTGGTCTCCTGTCTGGTCGGTCTGGTCTTCTATCTGGTCTCCTGTCTGGTCTCCTGTCTGGTTGGTCGGGACTCCTGTCTGGTCTCCTGTCTGGTCTCCTGTCTGGTTGGTCTGGTCTCCTGTCTGGTCTCTTGTTTGATCTCCTGTCTGGTCTCCTGTCTGGTCTCTTGTCTGGTCTCCTGTCTGGTTGGTCTGGTCTCCTGTCTGGTCTCCTGTCTGGTAGGTCTGGTCTCCTGTCTGGTCTCCTGTCTGGTCGGTCTGGTCTCCTGTCGGATTTCCTGTCTGGTCGGTCTGGCCTCCTGTCTGGTCGGTCTGGTCTCCTATCTGGTCTCCTGTCTGGTCTCTTGTCTGGTCTCCTGTCTGGTTGGTCTGGTCTCCTGTCTGGTCACCTGTCTGGTCTCCTGTCTGGTCTCTTGTCTGGTCTCCTGTTTGGTTGGTCTGGTCTCCTGTCTGGTCACCTGTCTGGTTGGTCTGGTCTCCTGTCTGGTCTCTTGTCTGGTCTCCTGTCTGGTTGGTCTGGTCTTCTGTCTGGTCTCCTGTCTGGTCCCATGTCGGGTCGGTCTGGTGTCCTATCTGATCTCCTGTCTGGTCTCCTGTCTGGTCTCTTGTCTGGTCTCCTGTCTGGTTGGTCTGGTCTCCTGTCTGGTCTCCTGTCTGGTAGGTCTGGTCTCCTGTCTGGTCTCCTGTCTGGTCGGTCTGTCTCCTGTCTGGTCTTCTGTCTGGTCGGTCTGGTCTCCTGTCTGGTCTCCTGTCAGATTTCCTGTCTGGTCGGTCTGGCCTCCTATTTGGTCTCCTGTCTGGTCTCCTGTCTGGTTGGTCTGGTCTCCTGTCTGGTCTCCTGTCTGGTAGGTCTGGTCTCCTGTCTGGTCTCCTGTCTGGTCGGTTTGTCTCCTGTCTGGTCTTCTGTCTGGTCGGTCTGGTCTCCTGTCTGGTCTCCTGTTGGATTTCCTGTCTGGACGGTCTGGCCTCCTGTCTGGTCAGTCTGGTCTCCTATCTGGTCTCCTGTCTGGTCTCCTGTCTGGTTGGTCTGGTCTCCTGTCTGGTCTTTGTCTGGTCTCCTGTCTGGTTGGTCTGGTCTCCTGTCTGGTCGGTCTGGTCTCCTGTCTGGTTGGTCTGGTCTCCTGTCTGGTCTCTTGTCTGGTCTCCTGTCTGGTTGGTCTGGTCATCTGTCTGGTCTCCTGTCTGGTCGGTCTGGTCTCCTGTCTGGTCTTCTGTCTGGTCGGTCTGGTCTCCTGTCTGATTTCCTGTCTGGTCGGTCTGGTCTCCTATCTGGTCTCCTGTCTGGTCTCCTGTCTGGTTGGTCTGGTCTCCTGTCTGGTCTCTTGTCTGGTCTCCTGTCTGGTTGGTCTGGTCTCCTGTCTGATCTCCTGTCTGGTCTCCTGTCTGGTCTCTCGTCTGGTCTCCTGTCTGGTTGGTCTGGTCTCCTGTCTGGTCTCCTGTTTGGTTGGTCTGGTCTCCTGTCTGGTCGGTCTGGTCTCCTATCTGGTCTCCTGTCTGGTCTCCTGTCTGGTTGGTCGGGACTCCTGTCTGGTCTCCTGTCTGGTCTCCTGTCTGGTCACCTGTCTGGTCTGTCTGGTCTCCTGTCTGATCTCCTGTCTGGTCTATTGTCTGGTCTCCTGTTTGGTTGGTCTGGTCTCCTGTCTGGTCTCCTGTCTGGTTGGTCGGGTCTCCTGTCTGGTCTCCTGTCTGGTCTCCTGTCTGGTTGGTCTGGTCTCCTCTCTGGTCTCTTGTCTGGTCTCCTGTCTGGTTGGTCTGGTCTTCTGTCTGGTCCCCTGTCGGGTCGGTCTGGTGTCCTGTCTGATCTCCTGTCTGGTCTCCTGTCTGGTCTCCTGTCTGGTCTCTTGTCTGGTCTCCTGTCTGGTTGGTCTGGTCTCCTGTCTGGTAGGTCTGGTCTCCTGTCTGGTCTCCTGTCTGGTCGGTTTGTCTCCTGTCTGGTCTTCTGTCTGGTCGGTCTGGTCTCCTGTCTGGTCTCCTGTCTGGTCTCCTGTCTGGTCTCCTGTCTGGTTGGTCTGGTCTCCTGTCTGGTCTCCTGTCTGGTAGGTCTGGTCTCCTGTCTGGTCTCCTGTCTCGTTGGGTTGTCTCCTGTCTGGTCTTCTGTCTGGTCGGTCTGGTCTCCTGTCTGGTCTCTTGTCGTATTTCCTGTCTGGTCGGTCTGGCCTCCTATCTGGTCTCCTGTCTGGTCTGTTGTCTGGTCTCCTGTCTGGTTGGTCTGGTCTCCTGTCTGGTCTCCTGTCTGGTAGGTCTGGTCTCCTGTCTGGTCTCCTGTCTGGTTGGTTTGTCTCCTGTCTGGTCTTCTGTCTGGTCGGTCTGGTCTCCTGTCTGGTCTCTTGTCGTATTTCCTGTCTGGTCGGTCTGGCCTCCTATCTGGTCTCCTGTCTGGTCTGTTGTCTGGTCTCCTGTCTGGTTGGTCTGGTCTCCTGTCTGGTCTCCTGTCTGGTAGGTCTGGTCTCCTGTCTGGTCTCCTGTCTGGTCGGTCTGGTCTCCTGTCGGATTTCCTGTCTGGTCGGTCTGGCCTCCTGTCTGGTCGGTCTGGTCTCCTATCTGGTCTCCTGTCTGGTCTCTTGTCTGGTCTCCTGTCTGGTTGGTCTGGTCTCCTGTCTGGTCACCTGTCTGGTCTCCTGTCTGGTCTCTTGTCTGGTCTCCTGTTTGGTTGGTCTGGTCTCCTGTCTGGTCACCTGTCTGGTTGGTCTGGTCTCCTGTCTGGTCTCTTGTCTGGTCTCCTGTCTGGTTGGTCTGGTCTTCTGTCTGGTCTCCTGTCTGGTCTCCTGTCTGGTTGGTCTGGTCTCCTGTCTGGTCTCCTGTCTGGTAGGTCTGGTCTCCTGTCTGGTCTCCTGTCTGGTCGGTTTGTCTCCTGTCTGGTCTTCTGTCTGGTCGGTCTGGTCTCCTGTCTGGTCTCCTGTTGGATTTCCTGTCTGGACGGTCTGGCCTCCTGTCTGGTCAGTCTGGTCTATCTGGTCTCCTGTCTGGTCTCCTGTCTGGTTGGTCTGGTCTCCTGTCTGGTCTTTGTCTGGTCTCCTGTCTGGTTGGTCTGGTCTCCTGTCTGGTCGGTCTGGTCTCCTGTCTGGTTGGTCTGGTCTCCTGTCTGGTCTCTTGTCTGGTCTCCTGTCTGGTTGGTCTGGTCATCTGTCTGGTCTCCTGTCTGGTCGGTCTGGTCTCCTGTCTGGTCTTCTGTCTGGTCGGTCTGGTCTCCTGTCTGATTTCCTGTCTGGTCGGTCTGGTCTCCTATCTGGTCTCCTGTCTGGTCTCCTGTCTGGTTGGTCTGGTCTCCTGTCTGGTCTCTTGTCTGGTCTCCTGTCTGGTTGGTCTGGTCTCCTGTCTGATCTCCTGTCTGGTCTCCTGTCTGGTCTCTTGTCTGGTCTCCTGTCTGGTTGGTCTGGTCTCCTGTCTGGTCTCCTGTTTGGTTTTTCTGGTCTCCTGTCTGGTCGGTCTGGTCTCCTATCTGGTCCCCTGTCTGGTCTCCTGTCTGGTTGGTCGGGACTCCTGTCTGGTCTCCTGTCTGGTCTCCTGTCTGGTCACCTGTCTGGTCTGTCTGGTCTCCTGTCTGATCTCCTGTCTGGTCTATTGTCTGGTCTCCTGTTTGGTTGGTCTGGTCTCCTGTCTGGTCTCCTGTCTGGTTGGTCGGGTCTCCTGTCTGGTCTCCTGTCTGGTCTCCTGTCTGGTCTCCTGTCTGGTTGGTCTGGTCTCCTCTCTGGTCTCTTGTCTGGTCTCCTGTCTGGTTGGTCTGGTCTTCTGTCTGGTCCCCTGTCGGGTCGGTCTGGTGTCCTGTCTGATCTCCTGTCTGGTCTCCTGTCTGGTCTCCTGTCTGGTCTCTTGTCTGGTCTCCTGTCTGGTTGGTCTGGTCTCCTGTCTGGTAGGTCTGGTCTCCTGTCTGGTCTCCTGTCTGGTCGGTTTGTCTCCTGTCTGGTCTTCTGTCTGGTCGGTCTGGTCTCCTGTCTGGTCTCCTGTCTGGTCTCCTGTCTGGTCTCCTGTCTGGTTGGTCTGGTCTCCTGTCTGGTCTCCTGTCTGGTAGGTCTGGTCTCCTGTCTGGTCTCCTGTCTCGTTGGGTTGTCTCCTGTCTGGTCTTCTGTCTGGTCGGTCTGGTCTCCTGTCTGGTCTCTTGTCGTATTTCCTGTCTGGTCGGTCTGGCCTCCTATCTGGTCTCCTGTCTGGTCTGTTGTCTGGTCTCCTGTCTGGTTGGTCTGGTCTCCTGTCTGGTCTCCTGTCTGGTAGGTCTGGTCTCCTGTCTGGTCTTCTGTCTGGTCGGTCTGGTCTCCTGTCTGGTCTCCTGTCGGATTTCCTGTCTGGTCGGTCTGGCCTCCTGTCTGGTCAGTCTGGTCTCCTATCTGGACTCCTGTCTGGTCTCCTGTCTGGTTGGTCTGGTCTCCTGTCTGGTCTTTGTCTGGTCTCCTGTCTGGTTGGTCTGGTCTCCTGTCTGGTCTCCTGTCTGATTTCCTGTCTGGTCGGTCTGGTCTCCTATCTGGTCTCCTGTCTGGTTGCCTGTCTGGTTGGTCTGGTCTCCTGTCTGGTCTCCTGTCTGGTCTTCTGTCTGGTCGGTCTGGTCTCCTGTCTGGTCTCCTGTCGGATTTCCTGTCTGGTCGGTCTGGCCTCCTGTCTGGTCGGTCTGGTCTCCTATCTGGTCTCCTGTCTGGTCTCCTGTCTGGTTGGTCTGGTCTCCTGTCTGGTCTCCTGGCTGATTTCCTGTCTGGTCGGTCTGGTCTCCTATCTGGTCTCCTGTCTGGTAGGTCTGGTCTCCTGTCTGGTCTCCTGTCTGGTAGGTCTGGTCTACTCTCTGGTCTCCTGTCTGGTAGGTCTGGTCTCCTGTCTGATTTCCTGTCTGGTTGGTCTGGTCTCCTGTCTGGTCTCCTGTCTGGTAGGTCTGGTCTACTCTCTGGTCTCCTGTCTGGTAGGTCTGGTCTCCTGTCTGATTTCCTGTCTGGTTGGTCTGGTCTCCTGTCTGGTCGGTCTGGTCTCCTATCTGGTCAGTCTTGTCTCCTATCTGGTCTCCTGTCTGGTAGGTCTGGTTTCCTGTCTGGTCTCCTCTCTGGTTTCCTGTCTGGTCTCTTGTCTGGTCTCCTGTCTGGTTGGTCTGGTCTCCTGTCTGGTCACCTGTCTGGTCTCTTGTCTGGTCTCCTGTCTGGTTGGTCTGGTCTCCTGTCTGGTCACCTGTCTGGTCGGTCTGGTCTCCTGTCTGATCTCCTGTCTGGTCTCCTGTCTGGTCTCTTGTCTGGTCTCCTGTCTGGTTGGTCTGGTCTCCTCTCTGGTCTCTTGTCTGGTCTCCTGTTTGGTTGGTCTGGTCTCCTGTCTGGTCGGTCTGGTCTTCTATCTGGTCTCCTGTCTGGTCTCCTGTCTGGTTGGTCGGGATTCCTGTCTGGTCTCCTGTCTGGTCTCCTGTCTGGTTGGTCTGGTCTCCTGTCTGGTGTCTTGTTTGATCTCCTGTCTGGTCTCCTGTCTGGTCTCCTGTCTGGTCTCTTGTCTGGTCTCCTGTCTGGTCGGTCTGGTCTCCTGTCGGATTTCCTGTCTGGTCGGTCTGGCCTCCTGTCTGGTCGGTCTGGTCTCCTATCTGGTCTCCTGTCTGGTCTCTTGTCTGGTCTCCTGTCTGGTTGGTCTGGTCTCCTGTCTGATCACCTGTCTGGTCTCCTGTCTGGTCTCTTGTCTGGTCTCCTGTTTGGTTGGTCTGGTCTCCTGTCTGGTCACCTGTCTGGTTGGTCTGGTCTCCTGTCTGGTCTCTTGTCTGGTCTCCTGTCTGGTTGGTCTGGTCTTCTGTCTGGTCTCCTGTCTGGTCCCATGTCGGGTCGGTCTGGTGTCCTGTCTGACCTCCTGTCTGGTCTCCTGTCTGGTCTCCTGTCTGGTCTCTTGTCTGGTCTCCTGTCTGGTTGGTCTGGTCTCCTGTCTGGTCTCCTGTCTGGTAGGTCTGGTCTCCTGTCTGGTCTCCTGTCTGGTCGGTCTGCCTCCTGTCTGGTCTTCTGTCTGGTCGGTCTGGTCTCCTGTCTGGTCTCCTGTCAGATTTCCTGTCTGGTCGGTCTGGCCTCCTATTTGGTCTCCTGTCTGGTTGGTCTGGTCTCTCTGGTCTCCTTGGTGGTCTCTCTTGTCTTTGTCTCCTGTCTCTTCTGTCTGGTCGGTCTGGTCTCCTGTCTGGTCTCCTGTTGGATTTCCTGTCTGGACGGTCTCCTCCTGTCTGGTCAGTCTGGTCTCCTATCTGGTCTCCTGTCTGGTCTCCTGTCTGGTCTCCTGTCTGGTCTGGTCTCCTGTCTGGTCTGGTCTCCTGTCTTGTCTGGTCGGTCTGGTCTCCTGTCTGGTCTCCTGTCTGGTCTGGTCTGGTCTCTGGTCTCCTGTCTGGTCCTGTCTGTCTGGTCTCTTCTGTCTGGTCTCTGGTCTCCTGTCTGGTCTCCTGTCTGGTCTCCTGTCTGGTCTCCTGGTCTCTTGTCTGGTCTCCTGTCTGGTTGGTCTGGTCTCCTGTCTGGTCTCCTGTTTGGTTGGTCTGGTCTCCTGTCTGGTCTCCTGTTTGGTCTGGTCTCCTGGTCTGGTCTCCTGTCTCCTGGTCTCCTGTCTGGTTGGTCGGGACTCCTGTCTGGTCTCCTGTCTGGTCTCCTGTCTGGTCACCTGTCTGGTCTGTCTGGTCTCCTGTCTGATCTCCTGTCTGGTCTATTGTCTGGTCTCCTGTTTGGTTGGTCTGGTCTCCTGTCTGGTCTCCTGTCTGGTTGGTCGGGTCTCCTGTCTGGTCTCCTGTCTGGTCTCCTGTCTGGTCTCCTGTCTGGTTGGTCTGGTCTCCTCTCTGGTCTCTTGTCTGGTCTCCTGTCTGGTTGGTCTGGTCTTCTGTCTGGTCCCCTGTCGGGTCGGTCTGGTGTCCTGTCTGATCTCCTGTCTGGTCTCCTGTCTGGTGTCCTGTCTGGTCTCTTGTCTGGTCTCCTGTCTGGTTGGTCTGGTCTCCTGTCTGGTAGGTCTGGTCTCCTATCTGGTCGGTTTGTCTCCTGTCTGGTCTTCTGTCTGGTCGGTCTGGTCTCCTGTCTGGTCTCCTGTCTGGTCTCCTGTCTGGTTGGTCTGGTCTCCTGTCTGGTCTCCTGTCTGGTAGGTCTGGTCTCCTGTCTGGTCTCCTGTCTCGTTGGGTTGTCTCCTGTCTGGTCTTCTGTCTGGTCGGTCTGGTCTCCTGTCTGGTCTCTTGTCGTATTTCCTGTCTGGTCGGTCTGGCCTCCTATCTGGTCTCCTGTCTGGTCTGTTGTCTGGTCTCCTGTCTGGTTGGTCTGGTCTCCTGTCTGGTCTCCTGTCTGGTAGGTCTGGTCTCCTGTCTGGTCTCCTGTCTGGTTGGTTTGTCACCTGTCTGGTCTCCTGTCGGATTTCCTGTCTGGTCGGTCTGGCCTCCTGTCTGGTCAGTCTGGTCTCCTATCTGGACTCCTGTCTGGTCTCCTGTCTGGTTGGTCTGGTCTCCTGTCTGGTCTTTGTCTGGTCTCCTGTCTGGTTGGTCTGGTCTCCTGTCTGGTCTCCTGTCTGATTTCCTGTCTGGTCGGTCTGGTCTCCTATCTGGTCTCCTGTCTGGTTGCCTGTCTGGTTGGTCTGGTCTCCTGTCTGGTCTCCTGTCTGGTCTTCTGTCTGGTCGGTCTGGTCTCCTGTCTGGTCTCCTGTCGGATTTCCTGTCTGGTCGGTCTGGCCTCCTGTCTGGTCGGTCTGGTCTCCTATCTGGTCTCCTGTCTGGTCTCCTGTCTGGTTGGTCTGGTCTCCTGTCTGGTCTCCTGGCTGATTTCCTGTCTGGTCGGTCTGGTCTCCTATCTGGTCTCCTGTCTGGTAGGTCTGGTCTCCTGTCTGGTCTCCTGTCTGGTAGGTCTGGTCTACTCTCTGGTCTCCTGTCTGGTAGGTCTGGTCTCCTGTCTGATTTCCTGTCTGGTTGGTCTGGTCTCCTGTCTGGTCTCCTGTCTGGTAGGTCTGGTCTACTCTCTGGTCTCCTGTCTGGTAGGTCTGGTCTCCTGTCTGATTTCCTGTCTGGTTGGTCTGGTCTCCTGTCTGGTCGGTCTGGTCTCCTATCTGGTCAGTCTTGTCTCCTATCTGGTCTCCTGTCTGGTAGGTCTGGTTTCCTGTCTGGTCTCTTGTCTGGTCTCCTGTCTGGTTGGTCTGGTCTCCTGTCTGGTCACCTGTCTGGTCGGTCTGGTCTCCTGTCTGATCTCCTGTCTGGTCTCCTGTCTGGTCTCTTGTCTGGTCTCCTGTCTGGTTGGTCTGGTCTCCTCTCTGGCCTCTTGTCTGGTCTCCTGTTTGGTTGGTCTGGTCTCCTGTCTGGTCGGTCTGGTCTTCTATCTGGTCTCCTGTCTGGTCTCCTGTCTGGTTGGTCGGGACTCCTGTCTGGTCTCCTGTCTGGTCTCCTGTCTGGTTGGTCTGGTCTCCTGTCTGGTCTCTTGTTTGATCTCCTGTCTGGTCTCCTGTCTGGTCTCTTGTCTGGTCTCCTGTCTGGTTGGTCTGGTCTCCTGTCTGGTCTCCTGTCTGGTAGGTCTGGTCTCCTGTCTTGTCTTCTGTCTGGTCGGTCTGGTCTCCTGTCTGGTCTCCTGTCGGATTTCCTGTCTGGTCGGTCTGGCCTCCTGTCTGGTCGGTCTGGTCTCCTATCTGGTCTCCTGTCTGGTCTCCTGTCTGGTTGGTCTGGTCTCCTGTCTTGTCTCCTGTCTGATTTCCTGTCTGGTCGGTCTGGTCTCCTATCTGGTCTCCTGTCTGGTCTCCTGTCTGGTTGGTCTGGTCTCCTGTCTGGTCTCCTGGCTGATTTCCTGTCTGGTCGGTCTGGTCTCGTATCTGGTCTCCTGTCTGGTAGGTCTGGTCTCCTGTCTGGTCTCCTGTCTGGTAGGTCTGGTCTACTCTCTGGTCTCCTGTCTGGTAGGTCTGGTCTCCTGTCTGATTTCCTGTCTGGTTGGTCTGGTCTCCTGTCTGGTCTCCTGTCTGGTAGGTCTGGTCTACTCTCTGGTCTCCTGTCTGGTAGGTCTGGTCTCCTGTCTGATTTCCTGTCTGGTTGGTCTGGTCTCCTGTCTGGTCGGTCTGGTCTCCTATCTGGTCAGTCTTGTCTCCTATCTGGTCTCCTGTCTGGTAGGTCTGGTTTCCTGTCTGGTCTCCTCTCTGGTTTCCTGTCTGGTCTCTTGTCTGGTCTCCTGTCTGGTTGGTCTGGTCTCCTGTCTGGTCACCTGTCTGGTCTCTTGTCTGGTCTCCTGTCTGGTTGGTCTGGTCTCCTGTCTGGTCACCTGTCTGGTCGGTCTGGTCTCCTGTCTGATCTCCTGTCTGGTCTCCTGTCTGGTCTCTTGTCTGGTCTCCTGTCTGGTTGGTCTGGTCTCCTCTCTGGCCTCTTGTCTGGTCTCCTGTTTGGTTGGTCTGGTCTCCTGTCTGGTCGGTCTGGTCTTCTATCTGGTCTCCTGTCTGGTCTCCTGTCTGGTTGGTCGGGACTCCTGTCTGGTCTCCTGTCTGGTTGGTCTGGTCTCCTGTCTGGTCTCTTGTTTGATCTCCTGTCTGGTCTCCTGTCTGGTCTCCTGTCTGGTCTCTTGTCTGGTCTCCTGTCTGGTTGGTCTGGTCTCCTGTCTGGTCTCCTGTCTGGTAGGTCTGGTCTCCTGTCTTGTCTTCTGTCTGGTCGGTCTGGTCTCCTGTCTGGTCTCCTGTCGGATTTCCTGTCTGGTCGGTCTGGCCTCCTGTCTGGTCGGTCTGGTCTCCTATCTGGTCTCCTGTCTGGTCTCCTGTCTGGTTGGTCTGGTCTCCTGTCTTGTCTCCTGTCTGATTTCCTGTCTGGTCGGTCTGGTCTCCTATCTGGTCTCCTGTCTGGTCTCCTGTCTGGTTGGTCTGGTCTCCTGTCTGGTTGGTCTGGTCTCCTGTCTGGTCGGTCTGGTCTCCTGTCTGATCTCCTGTCTGGTCTCCTGTCTGGTCTCTTGTCTGGTCTCCTGTCTGGTTGGTCTGGTCTCCTGTCTGGTCACCTGTCTGGTCTGTCTGGTCTCCTGTCTGATCTCCTGTCTGGTCTCTTGTCTGGTCTCCTGTTTGGTTGGTCTGGTCTCCTGTCTGGTCACCTGTCTGGTTGGTCTGGTCTCCTGTCTGGTCTCTTGTCTGGTCTCCTATCTGGTTGGTCTGGTCTTCTGTCTGGTCTCCTGTCTGGTCCCCTGTCGGGTCGGTCTGGTGTCCTGTCTGATCTCCTGTCTGGTCTCCTGTCTGGTCTCCTGTCTGGTCTCCTGTCTGGTTGGTATGGTCTCCTGTCTGGTCTCCTGTCTGGTAGGTCTGGTCTCCTGTCTGGTCGGTCTGTCTCCTGTCTGGTCTTCTGTCTGGTCGGTCTGGTCTCCTGTCTGGTCTCCTGTCAGATTTCCTGTCTGGTCGGTCTGGCCTCCTATTTGGTCTCCTGTCTGGTCTCCTGTCTGGTCTCCTGTCTGGTTGGTCTGGTCTCCTGTCTGGTCTCCTGTCTGGTAGGTCTGGTCTCCTGTCTGGTCTCCTGTCTGGTCGGTTTGTCTCCTGTCTGGTCTTCTGTCTGGTCGGTCTGGTCTCCTGTCTGGTCTCCTGTTGGATTTCCTGTCTGGTCGGTCTGGCCTCCTGTCTGGTCAGTCTGGTCTCCTATCTGGTCTCCTGTCTGGTCTCCTGTCTGGTTGGTCTGGTCTCCTGTCTGGTCTTTGTCTGGTCTCCTGTCTGGTTGGTCTGGTCTCCTGTCTGGTCGGTCTGGTCTCCTGTCTGGTTGGTCTGGTCTCCTGTCTGGTCTCTTGTCTGGTCTCCTGTCTGGTTGGTCTGTTCTTCTGTCTGGTCTCCTGTCTGGTCGGTCTGGTCTTCTGTCTGGTCGGTCTGGTCTCCTGTCTGATTTCCTGTCTGGTCGGTCTGGTCTCCTATCTGGTCTCCTGTCTGGTCTCCTGTCTGGTTGGTCTGGTCTCCTGTCTGGTCTCTTGTCTGGTCTCCTGTCTGGTTGGTCTGGTCTCCTGTCTGGTCTCTTGTCTGGTCTCCTGTTTGGTTGGTCTGGTCTCCTGTCTGGTCGGTCTGGTCTCCTATCTGGTCGCCTGTCTGGTCTCCTGTCTGGTTGGTCGGGACTCCTGTCTGGTCTCCTGTCTGGTCTCCTGTCTGGTCACCTGTCTGGTCTGTCTGGTCTCCTGTCTGATCTCCTGTCTAGTCTAGTGTCTGGTCTCCTGTTTGGTTGGTCTGGTCTCCTGTCTGGTCTCCTGTCTGGTTGGTCGGGTCTCCTGTCTGGTCTCCTGTCTGGTCTCCTGTCTGGTCTCCTGTCTGGTTGGTCTGGTCTCCTGTCTGGTCTCTTGTCTGGTCTCCTGTCTGGTTGGTCTGGTCTTCTGTCTGGGCTCCTGTCTGGTCCCCTGTCGGGTCGGTCTGGTGTCCTGTCTGATCTCCTGTCTGGTCTCCTGTCTGGTCTCTTGTCTGGTCTCCTGTCTGGTTGGTCTGGTCTCCTGTCTGGTAGGTCTGGTCTCCTGTCTGGTCTCCTGTCTGGTCGGTTTGTCTCCTGTCTGGTCTTCTGTCTGGTCGGTCTGGTCTCCTGTCTGGTCTCCTGTCTGGTCTCCTGTCTGGTTGGTCTGGTCTCCTGTCTGGTCTCCTGTCTAGTAGGTCTGGGCCCCCGTTTCTGGTCTCCTGTCTGGTTGGTTTGTCTCCTGTCTGGTCTTCTGTCTGGTCGATCTGGCCTCCTATCTGGTCTCCTGTCTGGTCTGTTGTCTGGTCTCCTGTCTGGTTGGTCTGGTCTCCTGTCTGGTAGGTCTGGTCTCCTGTCTGGTCTCCTGTCTGGTTGGTTTGTCTCCTGTCTGGTCTTCTGTCTGGTCGGTCTGGTCTCCTGTCTGGTCTCCTGTCGGATTTCCTGTCTGGTCGGTCTGGCCTCCTGTCTGGTCAGTCTGGTCTCCTATCTGGTCTCCTGTCTGGTCTCCTGTCTGGTTGGTCTGGTCTCCTGTCTGGTCTTTGTCTGGTCTCCTGTCTGGTTGGTCTGGTCTCCTGTCTGGTCTCCTGTCTGATTTCCTGTCTGGTCGGTCTGGTCTCCTATCTGGTCTCCTGTCTGGTTGCCTGTCTGGTTGGTCTGGTCTCCTGTCTGGTCTCCTGTCTGGTCTTCTGTCTGGTCGGTCTGGTCTCCTGTCTGGTCTCCTGTCGGATTTCCTGTCTGGTCGGTCTGGCCTCCTGTCTGGTCGGTCTGGTCTCCTATCTGGTCTCCTGTCTGGTCTCCTGTCTGGTTGGTCTGGTCTCCTGTCTGGTCTCCTGTCTGATTTCCTGTCTGGTCGGTCTGGTCTCCTATCTGGTCTCCTGTCTGGTAGGTCTGGTCTCCTGTCTGGTCTCCTGTCTGGTAGGTCTGGTCTACTCTTTGGTCTCCTGTCTGGGAGGTCTGGTCTCCTGTCTGATTGGTCTGGTCTCCTGTCTGGTCTCCTGTCTGGTAGGTCTGGTCTACTCTCTGGTCTCCTGTCTGGTAGGTCTGGTCTCCTGTCTGATTTCCTGTCTGGTTGGTCTGGTCTCCTGTCTGGTCGGTCTGGTCTCCTATCTGGTCTCCTGTCTGGTCTCTTGTCTGGTTGGTCTGGTCTCCTGTCTGGTCAGTCTTGTCTCCTATCTGGTCTCCTGTCTGGTAGGTCTGGTTTCCTGTCTGGTCTCCTCTCTGGTTTCATGTCTGGTCAGTCTGGTTTCCTGTCTGGTCTCCTGTCTGGTCTCCTGTCTGGTCTCCTGTCTGGTCTTTCTAGGTTTGGTATTTCCTCTCTCTGATCTCCTCATTTCACTGTGGCTTCTGGATGGACAGAGGTAACCTCACCCTCTCTGAGACCCGAAGTACTGTCGTCCCCAACCATACAGAGCCATGTTTTTAGTAGGCTAGCAGTTATGACACTGCTTTGGGTTAGTACCCTGGGAAGGCAGTATCTCTCGTTACATTTGCAATGTGGCACTCACCAAAAATGTCCAACAAATCTCTGTTCCCTTCCAACAGCAGGTTGCCTGCCGACTCATCCTGAATTTAATTCCACTGCTCTATCGATCGCTCCATATATCAGTCTGAACCTGCTATCCTAGAAGTCATTTGTGCTGACATCAAAATGACCCGATTCATGATTTGTGTAGGCCAGCTCTGGCCCAACCCATTGGTTTCTGGGACCAATCAGAACGGTTTAAATATGGTCGCATTTGTGAAGTCGTTGGGGACTAAGCAAATCCCGACTCATCGTGGAGAAAAAACATTAGTGGGCGTGGCGTATGGCCGGAGTGATATGGATTGATAGCCAGGCAAGCAGCTAGGAGCCTCCACATCCATCTCTATCTCTTTCCCATTGAACAGAACTCAGGGTGTCTGGCTCTGTGACTGCTGGAGGGGTTTCACTCTTATTGGACTGAACGAGAAGCATCTGTGAAGATGAAATCAAACCAGCTATGAGCAGCTCACCGCTAGCTCGTCTCCTGCCTGTCTTTAAAACTAATTACAGACTATTATCACAATTAGATCTGCAGGAAAGGGACACATCACACACACCTACACACACACATACACACACATAGGTCTGGGGAAGCAGAGAGAATAAGCATCAGCCGGTAATCAGGTGAGGTGATAAGGGACCAGGCTGGATCTGTCTGTCTGTCTTTCTGTCTGTCTGTCTGTCTGTCTGCTCCACACTCATTAATCAGGAAGAACATTAGGCTTTTTATAAGACATGCCTCACAACCAGAGTCACACGGACTATGCAAAAAAAGAATTCCACTCTAAATAATGCCACTTTAATCATGTCTACATATCTTACATTACTCATATCACATGTCTGTACTGTATTTTATACCATCTACTGCACCTTGCCTACGCAGCTCTGCCATCGCTCATCCATATACAGTATTTATACACATTCACCCCTTTAGATGTGTGTATTAGGTAGTTGTTGGGGAATTGTTAGATTACTTGTTAGATTTGTGTGTATTAGGTAGTTGCTGGGAATTGTTAGATTACTTGTTAGATTTGTGTGTATTAGGTAGTTGCTGGGAATTGTTAGATTACTTGTTAGATTTGTGTGTATTAGGTAGTTGTTGGGAATTGTTAGATTACTTGTTAGATTTGTGTGTATTAGGTAGTTGCTGGGAATTGTTAGATTACTTGTTAGATTTGTGTGTATTAGGTAGTTGCTGGGAATTGTTAGATTACTTGTTAGATTTGTGTGTATTAGGTAGTTGCTGGGAATTGTTAGATTACTTGTTAGATTTGTGTGTATTAGGTAGTTGCTGGGAATTGTTAGATTACTTGTTAGATTTGTGTGTATTAGGTAGTTGCTGGGAATTGTTAGATTACTTGTTAGATTTGTGTGTATTAGGTAGTTGCTGGGAATTGTTAGATTACTTGTTAGATTTGTGTGTATTAGGTAGTTGCTGGGAATTGTTAGATTACTTGTTAGATTTGTGTGTATTAGGTAGTTGCTGGGAATTGTTAGATTACTTGTTAGATTTGTGTGTATTAGGTAGTTGCTGGGAATTGTTAGATTACTTGTTAGATTTGTGTGTATTAGGTAGTTGCTGGGAATTGTTAGATTACTTGTTAGATTTGTGTGTATTAGGTAGTTGCTGGGAATTGTTAGATTACTTGTTAGATTTGTGTGTATTAGGTAGTTGCTGGGAATTGTTAGATTACTTGTTAGATTTGTGTGTATTAGGTAGTTGCTGGGAATTGTTAGATTACTTGTTAGATTTGTGTGTATTAGGTAGTTGCTGGGAATTGTTAGATTACTTGTTAGATTTGTGTGTATTAGGTAGTTGCTGGGAATTGTTAGATTACTTGTTAGATTTGTGTGTATTAGGTAGTTGCTGGGAAATTGTTAGATTACTTGTTAGATTTGTGTGTATTAGGTAGTTGCTGGGAATTGTTAGATTACTTGTTAGATTTGTGTGTATTAGGTAGTTGCTGGGAATTGTTAGATTACTTGTTAGATTTGTGTGTATTAGGTAGTTGCTGGGAATTGTTAGATTACTTGTTAGATTTGTGTGTATTAGGTAGTTGCTGGGAATTGTTAGATTACTTGTTAGATTTGTGTGTATTAGGTAGTTGCTGGGAATTGTTAGATTACTTGTTAGATTTGTGTGTATTAGGTAGTTGCTGGGAATTGTTAGATTACTTGTTAGATTTGTGTGTATTAGGTAGTTGCTGGGAATTGTTAGATTACTTGTTAGATTTGTGTGTATTAGGTAGTTGCTGGGAATTGTTAGATTACTTGTTAGATTTGTGTGTATTAGGTAGTTGCTGGGATTATTTGTTAGATATTACTGCACTGTTGGAACTAGAAGCACAAGCATTTGGTCACTCACATTAACATCTGCTAACCATGTGTATGTGACCAATAAAAATTGATTTGACTTGACACTTCTCCGTCCCTCTGTCTCAAACTGTTCACTTCCCAGCTATTGACATCTGTCTAGTTCTGAGAAGCAGTATTTCTGACGAACAGTCTACTTCAGTCTAGTTCTGAGATGTAGGTGATGACTGGAGTGATTGAACAGAGAACATAGTGCGAAGAGTGGTGAGGTAATCTGGCGGTCAGAGTGATTGGTTGTGTGATTACTGGCTCGCCTTTTCTATTCTTGTTACACTGCATGAACTGCTGCCTCTGGAACAGAATATTATACCGCCGTAGAGCCCATGGTACAGGAGCCCTATGGACTGCTGCCTCTGGAACAGAATACTATACCGCCGTAGAGCCCATGGTACAGGAGCCCTATGGACTGCTGCCTCTGGAACAGAATACTATACCGCCGTAGAGCCCATGGTACAGGAGCCCTATGGACTGCTGCCTCTGGAACAGAATACTATACCGCCGTAGAGCCCATGGTACAGGAGCCCTATGGACTGCTGCCTCTGGAACAGAATACTATACCGCCGTAGAGCCCATGGTACAGGAGCCCTATGGACTGCTGCCTCTGGAACAGAATACTATACCGCCGTAGAGCCCATGGTACAGGAGCCCTATTGACTGCTGCCTCTGGAACAGAATACTATACCGCCGTAGAGCCCATGGTACAGGAGCCCAATGGACTGCTGCCTCTGGAACAGAATACTATACCGCCGTAGAGCCCATGGTATAGGAACCCTATGGACTGCTGCCTCTGGAACAGAATACTATACCGCCGTAAAGCCCATGGTACAGGAGCCCTATGGACTGTTGCCTCTGGAACAGAATACTATACCGCCGTAGAGCCCATGGTACAGGAGCCCTATGGACTGCTGCCTCTAGAACAGAATACTATACCGCCGTAGAGCCCATGGTACAGGAACCCTATGGACTGCTGCCCCTGGAACAGAATACTATACCGCCGTAGAGCCCATGGTACAGGAGCCCTATGGACTGCTGCCTCTGGAACAGAATACTATACCGCCATAGAAGCCATGGTACAGGAGCCCTATGGACTGCTGCCTCTGGAACAGAATACTATACCGCCGTAGAGCCCATGGTACAGGAGCCCTATGGACTGCTGCCTCTGGAACAGAATACTATACCGCCGTAGAGCCCATGGTACAGGAGCCCTATGGACTGCTGCCTCTGGAACAGAATACTATACCGCCGTAGAGCCCATGGTACAGGAGCCCAATGGACTGCTGCCTCTGGAACAGAATACTATACCGCCGTAGAGCACATGGTACAGGAGCCCTATGGACTGCTGCCTCTGGAACAGAATACTATACCGCCGTAGAGCCCATGGTACAGGAGCCCTATGGACTGCTGCCTCTGGAACAGAATATTATACCGCCGTAGAGCCCATGGTACAGGAGCCCTATGGACTGCTGCCTCTGGAACAGAATACTGTACCGCCGTAGAGCCCATGGTACAGGAGCCCAATGGACTGCTGCCTCTGGAACAGAATACTATACCGCCGTAGAGCCCATGGTACAGGAACCCTATGGACTGCTGCCTCTGGAACAGAATACTATACCGCCGTAAAGCCCATGGTACAGGAGCCCTATGGACTGTTGCCTCTGGAACAGAATACTATACCGCCGTAGAGCCCATGTTACAGGAGCCCTATGGACTGCTGCTTCTGGAACAGAATACTATACCGCCGTAGAGCCCATGGTACAGGAGCCCTATGGACTGCTGCCTCTGGAACAGAATACTATACCGCCGTAGAGCCCATGGTACAGGAGCCCTATGGACTGCTGCCCCTGGAACAGAATACTATACCGCCGTAGAGCCCATGGTACTGGAGCCCTATGGACTGCTGCCTCTGGAACAGAATACTATACCGCCGTAGGGCCCATCGTACAGGAGCCCTATGGACTGCTGCCTCTGGAACAGAATACTATACCGCCGTAGAGCCCATGGTACAGGAGCCCTATGGACTGCTGCCTCTGGAACAGAATACTGAACCGCCGTAGAGCCCATGGTACAGGAGCCCTATGGACTGCTGCCTCTGGAACAGAATACTATACCGCCGTAGAGCCCATGGTACAGGAGCCCTATGGACTGCTGCCTCTGTAACAGAATACTGAACCGCCGTAGAGCCCATGGTACAGGAGCCCTATGGACTGCTGCCTCTGGAACAGAATACTATACCGCCGTAGAGCCCATGGTACAGGAGCCCTATGGACTGCTGCCCCTGGAACAGAATACTATACCGCCGTAGAGCCCATGGTACAGGAGCCCTATGGACTGCTGCCTCTGGAACAGAATACTATACCGCCGTAGAGCCCATGGTACAGGAGCCCTATGGACTGCTGCCTCTGGAACAGAATACTATACCGCCGTAGAGCCCATGGTACAGGAGCCCTATGGACTGCTGCCTCTGGAACAGAATATTATACCGCCGTAGAGCCCATGGTACAGGAGCCCTATGGACTGCTGCCTCTGGAACAGAATACTGTACCGCCGTAGAGCCCATGGTACAGGAGCCCAATGGACTGCTGCCTCTGGAACAGAATACTATACCGCCGTAGAGCCCATGGTACAGGAACCCTATGGACTGCTGCCTCTGGAACAGAATACTATACCGCCGTAGAGCACATGGTACAGGAGCCCTATGGACTGCTGCCTCTGGAACAGAATACTATACCGCCGTAGAGCCCATGGTACAGGAGCCCTATGGACTGCTGCCTCTGGAACAGAATATTATACCGCCGTAGAGCCCATGGTACAGGAGCCCTATGGACTGCTGCCTCTGGAACAGAATACTGTACCGCCGTAGAGCCCATGGTACAGGAGCCCAATGGACTGCTGCCTCTGGAACAGAATACTATACCGCCGTAGAGCCCATGGTACAGGAACCCTATGGACTGCTGCCTCTGGAACAGAATACTATACCGCCGTAAAGCCCATGGTACAGGAGCCCTATGGACTGTTGCCTCTGGAACAGAATACTATACCGCCGTAGAGCCCATGTTACAGGAGCCCTATGGACTGCTGCTTCTGGAACAGAATACTATACCGCCGTAGAGCCCATGGTACAGGAGCCCTATGGACTGCTGCCTCTGGAACAGAATACTATACCGCCGTAGAGCCCATGGTACAGGAGCCCTATGGACTGCTGCCCCTGGAACAGAATACTATACCGCCATAGAGCCCATGGTACTGGAGCCCTATGGACTGCTGCCTCTGGAACAGAATACTATACCGCCGTAGAAGCCATGGTACAGGAGCCCTATGGACTGCTGCCTCTGGAACAGAATACTATACCGCCGTAGGGCCCATCGTACAGGAGCCCTATGGACTGCTGCCTCTGGAACAGAATACTATACCGCCGTAGAGCCCATGGTACAGGAGCCCTATGGACTGCTACCTCTGGAACAGAATACTGAACCGCCGTAGAGCCCATGGTACAGGAGCCCTATGGACTGCTGCCTCTGGAACAGAATACTATACCGCCGTAGAGCCCATGGTACAGGAGCCCTATGGACTGCTGCCTCTGTAACAGAATACTGAACCGCTGTAGAGCCCATGGTACAGGAGCCCTATGGACTGCTGCCTCTGGAACAGAATACTATACCGCCGTAGAGCCCATGGTACAGGAGCCCTATGGACTGCTGCCCCTGGAACAGAATACTATACCGCCGTAGAGCCCATGGTACAGGAGCCCTATGGACTGCTGCCTCTGGAACAGAATACTATACCGCCGTAGAGCCCATGGTACAGGAGCCCTATGGACTGCTGCCTCTGGAACAGAATACTATACCGCCGTAGAGCCCATGGTACAGGAGCCCTATGGACTGCTGCCTCTGGAACAGAATACTATACCGCCGTAGAGCCCATGGTACAGGAGCCCTATGGACTGCTGCCTCTGGAACAGAATACTATACCGCCGTAGAGCCCATGGTACAGGAGCCCTATGGACTGCTGCCTCTGGAACAGAATACTAAACCGCCGTAGAGCCCATGGTACAGGAGCCCTATGGACTGCTGCCTCTGGAACAGAATACTATACCGCCGTAGAGCCCATGGTACAGGAGCCCTATGGACTGCTGCCCCTGGAACAGAATACTATACCGCCGTAGAGCCCATGGTACAGGAGCCCTATGGACTGCTGCCTCTGGAACAGAATACTATTACATTTACATTTACATTTAAGTCATTTAGCAGACGCTCTTATCCAGAGCGACTTACAAATTGGTGCATTCACCTTATGACATCCAGTGGAACAGTAGTGCATCTAAATCTTTTAGGGGGGTGAGAGGGATTACTTTATCCTATCCTAGGTATTCCTTAAAGAGGTGGGGTTTCAGGTGTCTCCGGAAGGTGGTGATTGACTCCGCTGTCCTGGCATCGTGAGGGAGTTTGTTCCACCATTGGGGGGCCAGAGCAGCGAACAGTTTTGACTGGGCTGAGCGGGAACTGTACTTCCTCAGTGGTAGGGAGGCGAGCAGGCCAGAGGTGGATGAACGCAGTGCCCTTGTTTGGGTGTAGGGCCTGATCAGAGCCTGGAGGTACTGAGGTGCCGTTCCCCTCACAGCTCCGTAGGCAAGCACCATGGTCTTGTAGCGGATGCGAGCTTCAACTGGAAGCCAGTGGAGAGAGCGGAGGAGCGGGGTGACGTGAGAGAACTTGGGAAGGTTGAACACCAGACGGGCTGCGGCGTTCTGGATGAGTTGTAGGGGTTTAATGGCACAGGCAGGGAGCCCAGCCAACAGCGAGTTGCAGTAATCCAGACGGGAGATGACAAGTCCCTGGATTAGGACCTGCGCCGCTTCCTGTGTGAGGCAGGGTCGTACTCTGCGGATGTTGTAGAGCATGAACCTACAGGAACGGGCCACCGCCTTGATGTTAGTTGAGAACGACAGGGTGTTGTCCAGGATCACGCCAAGGTTCTTAGCGCTCTGGGAGGAGGACACAATAGAGTTGTCAACCGTGATGGCGAGATCATGGAACGGGCAGTCCTCCCCGGGAGGAAGAGCAGCTCCGTCTTGCCGAGGTTCAGCTTGAGGTGGTGATCCGTCATCCACACTGATATGTCTGCCAGACATGCAGAGATGCGATTCGCCACCTGGTCATCAGAAGGGGGAAAGGAGAAGATTAATTGTGTGTTGTCTGCATAGCAATGATAGGAGAGACCATGTGAGGTTATGACAGAGCCAAGTGACTTGGTGTATAGCGAGAATAGGAGAGGGCCTAGAACAGAGCCCTGGGGGACACCAGTGGTGAGAGCACGTGGTGTGGAGACGGATTCTCGCCACGCCACCTGGTAGGAGCGACCTGTCAGGTAGGTCGCAATCCAAGCGTGGGCCGCGCCGGAGATGCCCAACTCGGAGAGGGTGGAGAGGAGGATCTGATGGTTCACAGTATCGAAGGCAGCCGATAGGTCTAGAAGGATGAGAGCAGAGGAGAGAGAGTTAGCTTTAGCAGTGCGGAGCGCCTCCGTGATACAGAGAAGAGCAGTCTCAGTTGAATGACTAGTCTTGAAACCTGACTGATTTGGATCAAGAAGGTCATTCTGAGAGAGATAGCGGGAGAGCTGGCCAAGGACGGCACGTTCAAGAGTTTTGGAGAGAAAAGAAAGAAGGGATACTGGTCTGTAGTTGTTGACATCGGCGGGATCGAGTGTAGGTTTTTTCAGAAGGGGTGCAACTCTCGCTCTCTTGAAGACGGAAGGGACGTAGCCAGCGGTCAGGGATGAGTTGATGAGCGAGGTGAGGTAAGGGAGAAGGTCTCCGGAAATGGTCTGGAGAAGAGAGGAGGGGATAGGGTCAAGCGGGCAGGTTGTTGGACGGCCGGCCGTCACAAGACGCGAGATTTCATCTGGAGAGAGAGGGGAGAAAGAGGTCAGAGCACAGGGTAGGGCAGTACTATACCGCCGTAGAGCCCATGGTACAGGAGCCCTATGGACTGCTGCCTCTGGAACAGAATACTATACCGCCGTAGAGCCCATGGTACAGGAGCCCTATGGACTGCTGCCTCTGGAACAGAATACTATACCGCCGTAGAGCCCATGGTACAGGAGCCCTATGGACTGCTGCCTCTGGAACAGAATACTAAACCGCCGTAGAGCCCATGGTACAGGAGCCCTATGGACTGCTGCCTCTGGAACCGAATACTATACCGCCGTAGAGCCCATGGTACAGGAGCCCTATGGACTGCTGCCTCTGGAACAGAATACTATACCGCCGTAGAGCCCATGGTACAGGAGCCCTATGGACTGCTGCCTCTGGAACAGAATACTATACCGCCGTAGAGCCCATGGTACAGGAGCCCTATGGACTGCTGCCTCTGGAACAGAATACTATACCGCCGTAGAGCCCATGGTACAGGAGCCCTATGGACTGCTGCCTCTGGAACAGAATACTATACCGCCGTAGAGCCCATGGTACAGGAGCCCTATGGACTGCTGCCTCTGGAACAGAATACTATACCGCCGTAGAGCCCATGGTACAGGAGCCCTATGGACTGCTTCTGTAAAGGAGCTTCCCTGGAGGCAGCTGTGTTTCTGTGTTGAGATAACAAAGGCTTTGCAGAGGGAGACACACACAGCATAATGAACCATCTACTGCAGCACACACACACACACACACACACAAAAACACACACACACACACACACACACGCATACACGTACGCTCACACACACACGCATACACACACGCGCTCGCAAGCACACACACGTACACACTCACACACAACATAATGAGTCTGCAGTCCATGCTTGGGTGGGTAGTGGAGGCCACGTTGACTGTATGTTCTCCGGCTGCATCAGTATGCTACTGTCATGACTTGGTCTGCACCACTCTCCTCCACCTCTCCCTCTCTCTTCCTTTCTTTCTCAGCATCCCTCCCTCCCTCTGTGTGACTTTTATCTCTGCATTCCTCCTGCCCTGTATCTCTCCCTCCCTCCCTCTGCTAATCCCTCTCTCTTTCTACATCTCTCCCCTCCCTGCACCTCTTCTGTTTCTCCCCATCTCCACCTCCCTCCCTAACCTCATCTCTCTCTCCCTGCTCTCTGCTGGTTTTCCTGTGGGTTCCCAGTACGCTAGTCTAAAGAAAATGTTCCAGCTATTGGCTAATGTTGGTATTTAGCATGCTAAGGCAATTAACCAGTTAGCATCCAACTGCTTGGCTGATGTTGGTAGCTATGCTAATGAACCAGGTGGCTAACATGCTGGGCTAATGAAAGTTGGGATCCAGACATTTGGGTAGTGATATTTAACTCCTATATATTCTGAAATCTGAGGGTCCAATAATCTCCAAGTTGATGGATGGTACCATGAGGACCCCCCAGTCCATCAGTGGGTGTCTGGTGTGTGTGTGTGTGTGTGTGTGTGTGTGTGTGTGTGTGTGTGTGTGTGTGTGTGTGTGTCAGCAGGGGTCTGATGGAGGGTGCTCATGTGTGGAGGACTCATCACAGGCTATTAGGAGCAAGCAGGGGGCCAGAGAGAGGGAGAGAGAGAGAGATAAAGAAATGACTGTCCTTCAGCAGAGGAGAGCAAGGGTGTGTGATGACACACACACACACCGTCATGTCTCCTGTCCTCTCCCATTCTAACAGTCATTTCCTGCAGTGGGCCTCACCAGGCAGCAGCAGCTGAAGACAGATCTTCATGAGATTCAGACCAGACCGCCTTGTTCCTGATGATTAATTCATTTCTTGTTCTGCCGGCCTGGAATTAATCTCTCGTTAATAGTTAATATTCCATTCCTTTGCACATGATTGCAACATGAAAAGCAAAGAGAGAGTACAGAGCATATTCACTACACAAGCATTTTCGCTACACTCGCAATAACATCTGCTAACCATGTGTATGTGACAAATACAATTTCATTTAATAGTATTATATATAGATAATAACAGAGATGGTTTGGTGAACCTCGCTCGCATGATGAGTAAACTCACTGGTATATACCTGGTATTTAAAAGAACATGAGGTGGTAAAAAATGGGAACTTTGTAGGTCTTACTTCAACAGTATTGAAACCCAGTCGATGGCAGTATAGTATAGAGCTAGCTATATGTAGTATTATGGAGTTTCAGTAGTATAGAACTAGTATATGTAGTATTATGGAGTTTCAGTAGTATGGAACTAGTATATGTAGTATTATGGAGTTTCAGTAGTATAGAACTGGTATATGTAGTATTATGGAGATTCAGTAGTATAGAACTAGTATATGTAGTATTATGGAGATTCAGTAGTATAGAACTAGTATATGTAGTATTATGGAGATTCAGTAGTATAGAACTAGTATATGTAGTATTATGGAGATTCAGTAGTATAGAACTAGTATATGTAGTATTATGGAGATTCAGTAGTATAGAACTAGTATATGTAGTATTATGGAGATTCAGTAGCAGTCAGGTTTGTTGCTAGAATCAGCAATGACACCGTTTCTGTTCTGTGGCTGAGCAGCAAAGAAATACACTTAATATTTCTAAAACAGCAGGCAGCAGACAACCCTCCAAGAACAGTAATGCAGAGAGCTCCAGGCCAGAACATCGTTGCTGTTTTTATCTACCCAGAGAAAATTGTCTTCTGTTCTTACTTTAAGTGAAACCCCAAATTAAACAGTTTTCTTCAAATATCTGCTACGTTAATGACTTCACTTCGAAAACTCTGTGTGTGTGTGTGTGTGTGTGTGTGTGTGTGTGTGTGTGTGTGTGTGTGTGTGTGTGTGTGTGTGTGTGTGTGTGTGTGAGAAAACAACAGTAACGAGACATTGCGCTCAGCAGAAACAGCTCAGGGCTATTCAGT